>NW_005872022.1:7327-15236 GCF_000147115.1 Myotis lucifugus
GATGCATATACACATACAAAGTCTTTTGGTGGATCACTTCCCATCCCACCCCCACCCCCGCCTTCCCTCTGAGATTCCGCACTCTGTTCCCTGCTTCCATGTCTCTGCAGCCACTCTGTTCATCAGTTTATTTTGTTAATCGGATTCCACATGTGAGTGAGATCATGTGACACTTGTCTTTCACTGACTGACTTACTTCACTTAGTGTGATCCTCTCCAGGTCCCTCCATGCCGTCTCAAGGGTAAGAGATTCTTCTTTCTCAAAGTTGCTGCAGCTATTCAGGCTCTTTTTTGATTCTGTATAAATTTTTGGAGTATTTGTTCTAGGTCTGTGAAATATGCTGTTGATATTTTAATAGGGATTGCATCGAATCTGTCGATTGCCTTGGGTAGTATGGACATTTTAATGACGTTGATTCTACCAATCCATGAACACGGGATAGTCTTCCCCTTGTGTAGATCTTCTTCTATCTCTTTTTTCAACGACCTGTAGTTTTCTGAGTACAAGTCTTTTGCCTCCTTGGTTAAGTTCATTCCTAACCTAATTTTTTTGTTGCAATGGTAAATGGGACTGTTTAGTTTCTCTTTCTGAGAATTCATTATTGGTGTGTAAAAAAGCCACTGATTTTTGGGTGTTGATTTTGTATCCTGCTACATTGCCATAAATCTAGTAGGTTTTTTGGTGGCGTCTTTAGGGTTTTCTATGTACAATCTCATGTGAATAATGAGAGTTTTACTTCCTCCTTTCCAATTTGAATGCCTTTTATTTCTTCTTGTTGGATTAGAGACTTAAATGTAAAATGTGAAACTATAAAACGTCCAGAAAAAACAGAAGTGAAAATCTTTGAAACTTAGGGTCAGGCCAGGAGTTTTCAGAGTCGGCATCTAAAAAAAGGTGTTCCGTTGAAGTGATTAATTGGACTTTACCCAAATTGGGAACTTCTGTTGTATTAAAGACACTGATAAGAGGAAAAGACAAGCTAGGGACCGAGGGCCAATATGCACTGACCAGACTGGCAAATGGAAATGCCAAGAACACAAAGAACTTGCCAAAGTCAAAAAGAAGGAGCTGGTGACAGATCTGAACGGCCGCAGAGGACCGAGCCGCCAGCAGAGTCCAGCATCGGCAGCCACAGGAAATAGGCGATGCCAAGACAAGGCTGGGCACACCCAGTGCTGATACGGAGGACACAGAGGAACCCAAGCCTCTCGTTCTCACCCCACCCGCCTCCCTAAGCTCCACACAGGCTTACGCGTGGCCTCGGAGTGGCGCCCGGCCCTCCCCGAGCATGGGCGCTGAAGCCACGCAGCCGGCTCCACGTCACAGCAGCTCCAGGCACAGCGCCCACAGCCAGCAGGGTCCTCAGCAGGCGGGCGGTCCCCGCAGGCCCGCGCTTCCTCTGTGCACTGAGCACGTCCACGACCTCACAGGTGCTAAGCCGGGTGAGCCCAGGTGAGGAGCCGCCGCCCACTGTCCCGTCGGCCCCAATGGCTCTCCGTGGGAAAGGCGACCCTCCCCTGGGCCAGCTCCTCAGCCCTGCGCTCGGCTCTGCCGGTGACAAACGGTCGTGGTTTCCTTGATCTGACAGCACGACGTCCCTCCACCCCCGAAGGACACTTCCTCGCCCGCCGCTGACAGCTCCCCCCCTCGGAACCTGGTGCGTGCGTGGCATCCGGCCTCCTGGCTGCGGATGAGCCGTGGTCGCTGTCATCGCGCTGCTCCCTCGCTCCTGTCAGATGCTCCCTGCGTCTCTGACTCAGGGACTGACTGGCAGGGGCCATGGGTGGTTTTCTAGGGTGGGCTCACCCACACTCGGCACTGGGTGTGCCCGCCCACCTCCCCTCTCCCACCGGGACTCCACCTGGAAGGCCGCCTGGCTGTCCCCAGGACCTGCGGCTCCGTCCTCGCTGCTCCTTCCCGGTCGGCCTCCCCTCCGACAGTGACTGCTCCTGACCTGCCTGAGTCACGCCTCTGCGCTGGGACCTGCTGCTGAGCCAGCCAGCGCTTCCTGCCACGGTCACTGTACTGTCCAGGTCTGCACTTGGTTTGATCCTTGAAAAACATTTTCTATTCTTTTGTTGAGGGTTACACTCTTTCATTTGTTGACAAGGACACATACTTTACTGCAGCCATTTTACACCGGCTCTAGCGTCCTGGTCGGGTAACGGTGCCAGTGACGGCTGTCCTGGCTCTGGGCCGTGACTCCTGGCGCTGGGCACAAGGAGGGGCTGTGTGTCCCGCGCACTCTGGGCCCCACACTGTGAGGTCTGCGTCCCCGTGCCTCCCGGCCGGCGGCCCCTCTCAGACGGGGCTGTACCTGGGCCTGTGGCTCCTGGCAGAGGGACGAGGGTCGGCAGGGCCCTGCTCGGGTTGTCAGCGCGTCGACCCGCTTGTTAAAGCGCAGCCACAGCTCGAGACTTGGAGGGCGGCTCCTGGCAGCAGGAGCGGGAGCCGGTCAGCTCCAGCTGAGGCCTCGGTGCTGCCATCAAGTCTTCGAGTCCCCGCTTGTCCCTAAAGGAGCGGTTTCGTCTACGTAGTTTTACATGTGCCTGGGACAGACCCATGCACTTAGTAAGTTATACAGCCAACGCGCTTTCTACACAGATCCATGTGCATGCGTGTGTATGTGTATGTGTGTGTGTGTGCACGTGTGTGCGTGTGCACGACAATGGTACCACCTGTGTGTCCTTCCAGAACCTCTCCCCACACGAGGTGGCAGCAGCAGGAGGGAGGGTTGGCACGAAGGCCGGAGGCCCCCACACAGCATAGGAGGGGGATGGAGCAGGAAGGCTGGGCTGTGGGGCACCCTCCTTAGGGTGTGTCAGTGGCCCTCCCCCAGCCCGCCCCCCAAAACCAGAAAGGCTGCCTCTCATGCCCCGTGTGGCTTCTCGGGAAAGACACAGCACACCGCCTAGACTGGCCCGAGGGCGCTGGGCCCACAGCCATCGTCACACTGGCGACAGGGGACACGGAGGCACGAGGACACGGCTGGGCATTTTCCGTGATGGGCGGGGCAGCCGCCTGAGAGTCTGGCCCAGAGTGGGGACACTGTGCAGAAGGTGCTGGAAGCTGGGGCACCTGGCGGTTTTGGATGAGACAGACGTGGAGACATAACGGGGCGCAGGGGTGAACCCTGGCCAGGGAGGAGGGGCCACTGCACGCCCTGCCTGGCCCGGGGTCCTGTCCCTGTGCTGGGGCCCCTCCCAGAGCCTGTCCTCAGCCTGCTGCCAGGGCTCAGGGGAACCCCAAACGGGGCGGCGGGCATGCAGTCAGACCCACTCCAGCCCCCCAAGAGCAGCTCCTCCTGGCGGAGCGTGTCCACAGACGGCGACCTGATTTCTGTTAAGGAGCCAGTCGCTTCCCACAGCTGATTCCCCTCCTAGCGCGTCAAGATGTTGATGATAAAGCCTTTATCTTCGATTTTACGAAATAAGCCAAAATGCCTGAGTCCAAAGCGTGCCAGCCCACACATGCTGGACGCACGCCTGGCCGCGCTCGGGTCCAGCAGACGCGACTGTCTGAGAGAGGGCAGCGGTGGCGGCACGGGCCCCGGCTCCCAGGCGGCTCCTGGGAGGAGGCACCACCCCTGCCAACTGGGGCTGGGGATTGAACCTGAAGCTGAGGCTGTGCCTGTGACTGGTAAGCGGACCTATGACCCTTTGGGCTGAGGGCTGGTGCTCTAACCATTGAGCACTGGCCAGGTCTGTGCTTACTCTTCACCCTGCACCCAGAGAGTCTGGGGGACAGTGTCCACTTGCCCATCGGCCACTGGGGACGCAAGGAGCCGGGAGCAGGCGGTCAGCACGGCCTCCGGAGGACCTTCCTAAGGACGAGCTGCGGGTCCAGGTGGGGAAGGGGCTGGGAAAGGACTGCGGCGCCTCCTCCCGACAGCGCAGGCGCCGGGGGGGGGGGGCCCAGGGAACCGGACAGTGTCCATGGCCACGCATCGGGGAGCCGCCTCGCAGGAGGAAGCGTCCGGGCGGGCTGCTGCTCTGCGAGCAATTGTCCCTGGAACCGGGAGCGCACACCTGCCGCCCTGGAGGCCGCACGAGGCAGAGAGCTCTGCTGGCCACAGACAGGCCCCGGGGCACTGCGGCAGGAGCCCAGCTCTCTGAGCCCCGGGGACACCGAGACGCCGGCTAGCGCCAGCCTGCAGACGGACGGGAAAGGCCCACCGTGGGCCGTCTGTGCAGAGGAGCTGAGCGTAGGGCAGGGGCTGGAGAAGACGGTGTCCCCGGAAGGTGGGCCGGGGAGCGGGCGGGTGGGATGTACCTGAGCTCGCTCGCCTCCTCCCGGGACAGCAGGACGCTCTGCTCGGCGGGGCCCGCCTGGGCCTGCAGCACCTTCAGCTCCATCTCCAGCTGCGGGAAACAGCACAGGGTCAGCCAGGAGCGCGGGAATCCCTCCAGACAGAGGCCCTGCACGAGTTTACCTCCTAGCCACCCACTGAAGAAGCTCCGTAAACACGTCGTATGTACCAGGAGGAAGCCCGGGAGGGTGTGCAGAGGCTGCTGGGAGCTGAGCATGAGGACGGTTCGGTGGGCGACTGGGTGAGCAGCTGGGTCATGGGAATGGGGCAGGGGGTGCCCTCAGCCAGGCCCGCTGGAGCAGAGCCCCCGGCCATGTGCGCTGGCTCACGTGCTGTCAGCCAGCGCAGGGCGACAGGAAGACAAATGCACTAACCCTGCAGCCTGCAACCACCCGTTCACACTTCACCGAGAAAAATCCGCATGGAATTGCTTTAAAAACAACACAGGACTAACTGATTGCATCTTCTGAGAGAGCCCGCTAAAGGCCCGAAGCCGGGAGCCCTGTCCCAGGACCATCCTCCTCCCAGTGAAAGGACGGCGCCCGCCGGGCACAAGGCGACCGGGACGGGAGCGGCCGGGCCCTGGGCCTGCTGCTGGCAGAGCCCTCTTCCTAATCACATCTCCAGTAGTGAGGGCCCGGCCCGCACATGTCCCATCTCCAAAGCAAATGCACAGATTGACATTCCTTCCTCGGCGCCTCTCCTAAGTGAAGAGCACAATTACCCGCAGTGCCTGCTCCAGGCGAATCGAGTGCCAGGGGAGCGGCTGCTGCTTAGACCACTGCCCAGGAGCTGCCGGCCGCTGCATGACACGGGAAGGAGGGCCTCCCGGCCCCCAGGAGCGCCAGGCGAGTGAGCCCTCAGCACCCGAAGGCCCTGGGCCAGCGGCTCATCCTCGGCTGCTGCGGCCCCTGCTCCTGCTCTGCAGGAGACACTGGTCACGGTGTGGAGGGGCACAGCGCCCGGCACAGCCCAGCCCTCGGCAGCTGGGAGCGTCCTCCTGCCTGTGAAGGGGGCACCCACCTGCTTCCCACAGGAGCCGGAGGGTTAACCCAGGGCTCCAGGCGCCTCCAAGAGGCGCTGCCTGGGGGGCGGGCGGGCACAGCTCTGTGAAAGCCCTGAGAGGGAAGGCCCAAGAGCTGAGCACTAACGCGTCTCCCCGGCCACAGGGCTTGCCCGGGGTCTCGGGGTGAGGTCTGGCGGGTGAGGCCGGTGGGGCCTGTGCTGCGGAGGTGGTGGCGGATCTGAAAGTTCCTGCTACAGAAACGGCCTCCCCCAGGTTCCTCGGCCGAGGGGCCTCTGCTGGGTCTCAGGGAAACAGCCCCGTGTGTCTGGGCACAGCGGGCACGGCGGGCACAGGGGGCACAGGGAAGCCCAGTCACGTTGGGCAGGAGACGTGGTGCCGCAGCGGCCGGGTCCCCTCGCAGGGAGCGAGCACGGGGCAGACCCGGGCTTCCGAGTATCAAGGGGGTTCCACGCCCCACAGCCGCCATGAGGCAGGGGCCTGGACAGGATGGCCGGCTGGTGAGGACTCGGACCTGATCCGGAAGCGGCAGCGTGGCTCCCGGCACAGGGAGCCTGGGGCTGAGCGCTGAGGCCGGGAGTGTGAACGGGAGAAGTGCCAGGACTGAGCACGGCCAGGACCAGGGCGGCCGCGGGTCCCCAGCTGGAACTCCTCCCATCAACGTGGAGGTGAGCCCGCCAACCTGCACGTGGCGCTGTCCCAGAGGCGGCATTTGGGACAGTCTGAGTGCCATCTTCCTGGCGCCCGGCGGGGCCCAGGGCGGGTGTGGAGCTGCAGCCAGGGAAAGGCAGCCCAGGCACCTGACACCGGGAAGCACCAGCCTGAGGGACGTGACCGAGGCCCGTGAAGGACTCCCGCCTGGATCTCGGAGGGAGGGACTCACCCGCCGCCCCGCCCCGCCCCGCCCCGCCCCCGGGCTGACCCCGCAGGGCTCCCCTGGCGGCCAGGAGCAGGCCCAGGGGACCACTGAGGAAAACGGGGCTCAAGGAAGAGGACGGCTTCCTGGCAGGTGCCGTGAGGGGTCAGGGCGTCTTAAATCAGAAAGCGAGTGGCTACTCTCCTCCCTGAGGCACACACAGCCTCAGAGGACGCTTGTACTTGACTTCTCCAGCCGCGGCCAGGCCAGGGCAGCGCTCCCTGCAACAGCCGCTCCTTAGCGGAGGTGGGTGCGCTGCGCTGACAGAGCAGCAGGGCTTGCTAAGGAATGGCAGCCACACTGCGCGCCTGTCACTGTGGTGAGCTGAGGTGTCGAGGTTTCTCCTCCCCTCCTCTCCTGAACCTGCGCTCACTCGGCCAGAACCAGCAGGCGAGGGAGGGGCTGTGGCTGGGAGAGACCCCAGGAGGGGCCATGCCCAGCGACCGGGCAGAGGCCTGCAGCCTGCAGCGGTGGCCACCCTGAGCCCTGCTGTCCTGGGACTAGACCCGCCGCAGCAGGGAGGCTGCCACTGGAACGGGGGGCCAGCCCCAGAGCCAGGCCGGTGGCTCTCGGCTCCTCCCACACAGGTCACAGTGGACAAGAAACTGCCCCTAAGCCAGGGGGAGGCATGGCCCTGGGGTGCCGCTCCCTGCAGAGCCGACAGCTCTGTCACCCCAGACCCCACCCTTCCCGCCTGGCCTGGCCTTTAGCTCCACGAAGCCCGGATGGATGAGGGCGGTGCAGGGAGCACAGAGGCCCCGGCCCCAGAGCGCGAGCGCCCGCCTGCACACGCGTGGAACTGCACTTCTCCTCTTCCCTTTAACCGGGAAGGAGAAGAGACGTGAACAGCGTGAACCAGGCTGCAGATGAGGCCACCAGAGGCTGAGCTCACCCCTGAGGGACAGCTGCGCCCAGACCTAAGGCAGTCGAGGGAGCCAACGCAGGGCCCCCGCCGTGCCCTCCTGCCCTCTCTGCAGCTCCACAGGGACAGGCCCGTCTCACCTGAAGCTGCGGGGAGCACCCGGCAGGCTGGGGTGCCAGGCCCACAGGGGCGCTCACCTAGGCCGCCCTCAGAGTCCCCGGGAGAAAGGGCCCTGCCAGCGCCCAATGCGTTCTAATTTGTCTGGAGGGACCAGGCATCAGTGTTCTAGTCCCGGGGGCTTCACCAGGGGCAGAGACTGTGCGGTCAAAGTGAGACCCACACAGGCCGCATGCAGCTGTCCTGCAGCCCCTCGTCCCGGGGCCGATGGCATGGCCCCTGCAGCCCAGGTCAGAGCACTGCTTTCGGGCCCCCGACTCCGCCACCCCCCCAGGCCCATGTCGGTGCCGGAGCTGCCTGACGGGGCTCAGCCTCAGGCTCTGCCTCCTCGGTCGTGAGGCTCCAAGGACACGAGGACACGGATGCTCCGCTAGCCTTGACTCCGGCTGCGGCCTGGCGCCCCATGTCCACAGCATCTCAGACCCAATGTTTCCCTCCAAACTTGCCCTCCCCAAGCTTCCCTGACCCCTGACCCTGATGTCACCCCTGACCCCGGGCCCTCTACCTTCAGTGTGACCACTCCCCAGCACTGTCCGGCCACCCCTCATCTTCCCCTGCCAGGCCCTGCACACAGGCAACCCTTGGGCCTCCAGGGCTGTGCCAGCCCGCAGTCCCGTCCC
>NW_005872022.1:15352-16887 GCF_000147115.1 Myotis lucifugus
ACAGCAAGGACATGACAGATATGCAAATTCAAGGACATGTCACTTCAACAGAGGGCACCCTGCTCAAGGTCAGGGAGCTGACGGAAGGAGGCGAAGATGCAGGAGCAGAGCTCTGGCCCGTGACGCGGTCCCAGCCGCCCAGTGCCAGCAGCAGCCTCGCCCTGCACCCAGCCAGCCAGCCTGGAGGCAGAGCAGCCCACACACGCAGACATCCGGTACCAGGCCAAGAGCCGGGCAGCAGGGAAGAGGGCTCGCAGCCTGCACAGGACAGACACGCTCCCGCAGCAAAGCTCCCACCCCCCTTCCCGAGAGTGGGAGAGACACCTGCCTCACCTGCACACCTGTGCCCCCACTGGGCTCTCGGGGAGGCGGGGCCCATGTCCTCTGGGCAGGGAAGCCGCAGGCTGCAGGGAGGTCCTGGCTCAGCCTGGACAGCGTGGGCAGCACCTGGGCTGAAGGCACAGGCCCGGGGCCAGGGCATGACCTTGGCAGGAGGCAGTCCCTGCCCCCAGTCCTCACACTGAGGCAGCTAGTCTGTCTCTGGGAGCCAGGACTCAGCTTCTAAACCTCGTGCCCTCTGCTCCCACCGCATTTCTGATGACAAGAAGGGAGGTGGCTGCCAGGGCCCACGCGGGCCTGCAGGACACGTCATGAGGGAATGAGAACGCCCTGGGCCGGGTCAAGGCACCTGCCCTGCCTCCCTCTGGCAGAGACCCCGCAGGGCGGGGCCTGGACTCACCATGTCCGCTCTCTGCTTCTGGCTGCCCAGCTCCTCCAGCGCTTGTGACAGCTGAGCCTTCAAGACAAGACAGAAAGCGCGGTTAGTGGGCCCCCCGTCTCTGCCACCCCATGCAGACGAGCCCGGGAAGAGCTGGCACCGGGGGCGGGAGGGGAACCGAGGGCAGCTGGGAGCCTGTGCTGGAGCGGCTGCAAGGCAGCAGGCATCGTGGGGAGACAAGGTGGGTCGTGTCCTGGGGGCGGGAGAGCTTTCGCCTCCTTGGTTCCGGAGGAGGAGGGGCCAACGTCCAGGAAACCCCTGATGCCCCGCCCACTGCCACCAGCAGGACTTGGGGACCAGGCGAAGGACCCCCCACCCCGGTGCACAGACACGGAAAGCTCCCTCCCTCGGCCCCCAGACGCTCAGAGGCCATGCTGGGCACTCAGGGGCTGATGGGCCTGGGCTCAGCGCACCCCTCAGCAGCAGGGGTTACACTGGGACCACACCTGCAGCAGCAGATGGGACGGGGAGGATCCAGCAGGTGTGCGTGCACGAGCCTGCGGGGCGTGCGGTGCGCCCTGACGTCTGAAAGCCTCACTGGACACCCGAGACCGAGGCCCGACTCTGCATCCTCACATGTGACCTCAAAGGACCGGACAGGGCTCGGCAGGGGGTGGGGGGCAGGAGTTGTAGCTGTCACCGCCCACACCCCCCCAGCATTGATTCGGATGGCCACCCACGGACGAGAATAGAAAAGATCAATGACGAAGCGTGGTTTTCAAAAAGATAAACAAAACTGACCAACCGTGATCTAGAA
>NW_005872022.1:17138-21398 GCF_000147115.1 Myotis lucifugus
AAGAAAGAGAAAAACCTCTCCCCCACAAGACAGAGCCCACAGACACAGCGGGGTTTTTTTGGTGAGATGATCTCTTACCAAACCCTTTCACACAACAAACCTTCACAGGGACTGACAGCGATCCTTAAACTCGTCCAGAACCAAACGAGGGGACACGTTCCCATCCACCGTGCGAGGCAGCACTCCCAGACATCCACGCAGACAAGGACCCCCAAGAAAGGAAAACCACAGGCCCAAGCCCCTGGTAAACACTGATGCGAAATTCTCAACAAACATTAGCAAACGGAACCAGCGATAAAGGGCGCAGACACCGTAGCCGGTGGGGTTATTCCAGGGATGGTTCAACACCCACGAATCAACCCCCCGTGACTCACACATGAACACACGCAGGATAAAGCAACATGAGCATGTCCACAGACGCAGAAAGCACTTGACAAAATTCAACGTTCGTTCATGATAAAGAATTAACCAGGTGCCAGAGGAACAGACGCCCACATGGTGAAGACCACACACGACAAGCCCACTGCTAACGTCACACGCCGTGGTGAGAACTGCAGGTTTTCCTCTACATCGGGAACAAGACAAGGAGGCCACCCCCCCACTGCTATTCACCACGGGGGTGCACGTCCCGGCCACGGTACTCGCGCTGAGAAGAAAGAAAGGCATCCACACAGGAAAGGAAAGAGGAAAATTATCTGCTTCATGGAAAACAAGACTCCACCAGAAAACTGTAACAACTAGGAAATGAATTCAGTGAAGTTGCAGAATATTAACATAATATACAAAATAAGTTGCATTTCTGTACACTAACAACACACTATCTAAAAATAAATAAGCCAATCCCATTTACAATAGCAGCAAAAACAGTAAAAAACTCAGAAACACATTTAACCAAGGAGGTAGACCTGCCCAGTGAAAACAGTAAGACACTGATGATACTAGTGAAACTGAAGAAGAACACGGAAAGATAGTCCATGTTCATGGAAGAAGTGTGAATGTTAACATGTCCGTATGAGCTACAGATTCAATGTAATTGCTATCAAAGCTCCACTGGCGCCCAGGCCGGTTTGGTTCAGTGGATAGAGCATCGCCCTCAGACGGAAGGGTGGGGGGGCACGAACCTCGGTTGGAGGCTCAAACTCCAATTGATGTGTCTCTCTCTCTGTCTCTCCCCCTCCCTTCCACTCTCTCTCTAAATATATATATATATATATATATATATATACACACACACACACACACACTAGAGGCCTGGTGCATGAATTCGTGCATGGGTGGGGTCTGGCTGGCCCGCCTCAATAGGGGCCGATGGGATGGGCTGGTTGGGAGGAGGGGACGTGGGAGGTTGGCTGGCCAGCCACACCCCTGATCAGGGTGGGGGAGCTGATTGGGGGGCCGATCAGGGACAGGGCCAGCCAGGGGGGAGGGGCCCCAGGCAGTTGGTGGGCCAGCCCCCACCCCCTGGTTGAACTTGGGTCAAACTCCGGGTCGAGGGGATAATTTGCATATTATCCTTTTATTATATAGGATATGTGTGTGTGTGTATAAATGTATATACACACACACACACACATACACTGAGTGGCCAGATTATTATGACCACCTGACGTTTGTAGGCGAATTAGCTATAATTTTGCGCTGAAGTTGCTAGAGGGCCAGACCATTATAAATAGGGAAGCAGGTTGTTTACCACGATAGAAGTGATTTTTTTCTGAAGATATAGGTAAACAATGCGATTTAACAGCCTTTGAACGTGGGATGATTGTTGGCGCTGGGAGCCATGGAGCTAGTATCAGCAAAACAGCCAAAGGCCTGTTCGAACACCTTTGCTGTCTGCAGTTACCAAGATAAAACGTCTCCAATTCGCACAGGAACACAAGGATTGGACAGTCGAGCATTGGAAAAAGTCATGTGGTCTGATGAATCACATTTCCAGTTGCATCATGCAGATGGCAGAGTGAGAATTGGGCGGAAACAGCATGAAAGCATGCACCCCACATGCATGAGTACAACCCTTCAAACTGGTGGGGGCAGTGTTATGGTTTGGGGCATGTTTTCCTGGGATGATTTGGGCCCTTTAATTCATGTGAAACAACGTCTGAATAGCACAACATACCTAAGTATCGTTGCTGATCAAGTTCATCCTATCATGTTAATGGCATATCCCAATGGAGATGGCTTCTTCCAACAAGACAACGTGCCATGCCACGGTGCTCGTATTGTGCAGGAGTGGTTTCAAGAACATGAGGGAGACTTTACCTTGCTTAGGTGGCCCCCACAATCACCAGATCTCAATCCAGTTGAGCATTTGTGGGATGAAGTTAAAAGAGCCATCAGGCAGCTGGTTCCACAGCCATCAAATCTCACGGAACTGGACAATGCTATTCATCAGGCATGGTGTCAGATTCCTCACATCACCTTTCAACATCTCGTGGAGTCAATGCCAAGAAGAATCGGTGCAGTACTGAAGGCAAAAGGTGGCCCAACGAAGTACTGATGGGGTGGTCATAATAATCTGGCCACTCAGTGTGTGTGTGTGTGTGTGTGTGTGTGTGTGTATCTACACTAATAAAAGAGAAATATGCAAACTAGTGTCACTCCGCTATGCCCACCAGCCAATCAGAGGGACTATGCAAATTAACCCAAACAAAGATGGTGGTTAATTTGCATATGCAGGCGTGGAGCGAAGACTGAAGGCTCCGGCTGGAGTGAAGACTGAAGACTGAAGAGGCTTGGCTTCTCCGCTGCGGCTGGACCAAAGGCCTGGGTGCCGGGTGCCAGAGGAAAACCAGTGCCAGCAGCCAGGGGAAGGAAGGCCTATTGCGCAAATCTTCATGCAATGGGCTTCTAGTGTGTATGTGTGTGTGTGTGTGTGTGTGTGTGTGTGTGTGTATAAATAAAATGGCCTGGCCGGTGTAGTTCAGTGGTTGAGCATTGACCTATGAACCAGGAGGTCACGGTTCAATTCCTGGTCAGGGCACATGCCCAGGTTGCGGGTTTGATCCCCAGTTGAGGGCGTGGAGGAGGCAGCCAGCCAATCAATGACTCTCTCATCACTGATGTTTCTCTCTCCCCCTCTCCCTTCCCCTCTGAAATTAATAAAATTATATTTTAAAAATTAAGTTAAATTAAATAAATTAATGGAAGAATGTCCTCGGGTGAGGGTTAACAAAAGAAACAAACACAAACAGAACAAAACTCTAATGGCAATTTTGACAGAAATAGAAAAAAATAATTCTTAAATTCTTATAGAACCACAAAAGACCCCAAAGAGTCAACGTAATCCTGAGAAAGAAGAACAAAGCTGGAGGCATCACACTTCCTAACTTCAAGTTCTTTGCAAAGCTATAATCGTCAAAACAGTGTGATGCTGGCATAAAACAGACACATTGGTCGAGCGGACAAGAGACAAGAAATATCCCCCCTCCCCACAGTCCACCCTTGGCAAGGAGCCAAAGACACGCCCGGGAAGGACCATCTCCCAGTCAGCGGTGCCGACTGTACAAACATCGACCCGAGTGAAGACAGAAACCACAGGCTCTTAGGAGAAACGCGGGACAAAGCCCCTGACGTGCATCTTGTCACCGACTCTTGGACATGACACCCAACGCACAGGCAACAAAAGCAAAAATAAACCAGTGGGACCACATGCAACTGCATCGCTCCTGCACAGCAGAGGAGCCACCGCAGAGCGAAAGGCCGGGGGAAGTAGCTGCAGACCGTCTCCTCGGTGGGTCACGCCCTGTGTTTATAAGGGGCTCTTACAGCTCAGCCAGAGGCGGCAGAGGAGCTGAAGAGCAAGGTCCCAAAGAACACACCGGCCCCTGGGACTGGGAGGCTCAGCACCGCCCGGCACAGGGAGACCTGCAGCACAGCCACCGCGCGACGCTGTCAGGAAGGCCACCGAGGAGAAGGCCGCCGGCCACAGGTGCTGGCGAGCCGCGGGGGCGCTGCCGGAGGAACGTAAACGGAGCAGCCACGACGGGAACTAAAATTAGAATGAGAGCCATATGGCCCACGATCCCACTCTGGGAATATGTCCAAAGGAAATAAAATCTGCATCTCGAAGAAAGAGCCGCGCCCCTGCTCCCTGCAGCCTGACCCACAGGAGCCACGACAGGAGCGCCCCGTGGTGTCCGCAGCCGGAAGCGGCGTGACACCTGCACGGAGTACGGCTGAGCCTTAGAGAAGAAGCAGATGCTGCCACTGGCGACACACGGCTGGACCGGGAGGACGTGATGCTCATGAAACGGCCGACCC
>NW_005872022.1:21591-26117 GCF_000147115.1 Myotis lucifugus
GAAGCCCAGACCCGAAGCAGCAAGGCCCGCAGAGGGTGATACGAAGCAGGGGGCCTGGGCCAGAGCGCCCCTCCCGGGTGGGGGTTGGGGGTGGGGGGTGGGGGGTGAAGAAGGCCGCCGGACCTCAGGTGCAGCGTGACAATGACAGTTCATCGCAGGGATCGTATCTGGAAATCTGGCAAGAAAGTAGCTCTTCAAGGTCCCCGTAAAGAGACAGGAACCAGGCGGGAGGTGGCTGTCAATTGGCCGGCGCGGTTCCCGTCTCGCTGTGTGTGCACCTGTGCCCGTGAAACCCCGGGACAGCCATGCCCATGGTCCACGAGTCACTCACGCCCGTGGAGCTGGTGCCTGGCCTCTGCCAGCGTCACCGCCCCGCCTGCGGGAGCACCGTGCGCCCTTCTGGGAAGCTGGGAGAACCGAACCAGGAGCGTGTGAGGGCCTGGCCGCCGACGCTCACCCCCGGAGGCCACTGCCAAGCCCTCCCTCAGCCTCTCAGCCTCGCTCTGCCCGGGTCCTGGAGCTGCTGTCGCTGGGTGCTGAGCATGGCCCCCCGCCTGGGGCACAGAGAGCCCGCCCACGTCACACAGTGTGCCCGCACATGCGGGGCCCGGGCCACGCCCTTCCTGTTCGCCCGTTAGCACGCGGCTCGATTTTAACCGACGGGACTTCCACTTTGCCCGATCGGTGCCCTCCCAGGAGAGCCACCCGAGAGGGGACACCTGCAGGAGTGGCCAGGAAAAGGGCTCTGGCCCTGGTAGACGCCTGGGTGGGAGAGCGGAGGCCTCTGGAGGGAGACGCTGCTGTAAACGCTCGCCGGGCGGGGGGACGTGGGCGACGATGTGCCCACTTTTCTCTAAGCTCCTTCCGATCGCTGCAGCCTGAAACCGGGCTCCCCCCCACCCGACCTCCCCGCAGCAGCAGCGCCGTCATCTGTTTTAATTAAATAAATTGGAAAAACAAACCAGGCTGGGAAGTGACTCAGGCGGCGTGCGCTGCATAGTGATGGCGCCGTCAGCACAGGAGGCTCGGGACGCCTGCGACCGACAGGCAGCACTTTATTAAACGGAATAAATAAACCCGGGCAACGGCACAGGCTTCAGAGGGGCCACTGGGACCGCCCGGCTCAGCCACTTTGCTTTACTCAAATGTTTCTGCCGAATCAAAACCTGTTCCCATTGGAACTGACTGATTGTTATTAATATCATTGAAGTTGTAGGCAGGCAGCCCTCAAAGCAGTGGTTCTCAACCTTGGCTGCACAGTAGAATCACCTGGGAATCTTTTTAAAATCCTGATTTCTGGGCCTCATCCTCCGGAAATTCTGTTTCTTTGTTACTCATGTTGTGGCCTCACCCCATCACAAAGAAACAGAATTTCCGGAGGACGAGGCCCAGAAATCAGGATTTTAAAGATTCCCAGGTGATTCTAATGTGCAGCCAAGGTTGAGAACCACTGTTGTAGAGGCTCTGCAAAGACCTCCCTCAGCCCGGCTCTGCCCTCCCGGGGCCGCACGTGGCTCCTGCGGTCCGAGGGGCGGGTCGTGCAGCAGCCGCGAGGGAGGCCGGGCCTGGCCGTCCTGCGCCTCACCCAGCAGCAGGTCCCCTGAACACGGGGACAGGGCTGTGCCCTCGACAGCCTGCGCCCAGCCCAGCCCCCCTTTTGTCTGTGAGTCTGACTGGCCCACAGCCGGCTCCCAGATGCAGCTGAGAGCTGAGTGGCCCGGCCCACAGTACAGTGGGGCCTTGACTTACGAGTGTCCCGACTAACGAGTTTTTTGAGATACCAGCTGTCTCTCGGCCGATTTTTTCCATTGAGTTGATAGAGTAATTTGAAGCTCCTTAACGAGCTCCTTAACGAGCTCGGCCTCGGAACGAATTAAACTCATAAGTCAAGGCCCCCCTGTATTCCCTGTCTGGCCCCTCATGGGGGAAGCTGCTGGCCCGCGTGAGAACAGGAGCCTAGGCCTGAGGGACGGGGGAGAGACCATGGGGAGAGAGGGGCAGAGAAACGCGGTGAGGGCAGAGAGAAAGAGGGCCAAAGCTACAGACAGGCAGACATGAACAGAGAACAGAGAGGAAACGGGGAAGGAGGGAAGAAGACCACTAGGGAAGGAGAAAAGAAAAGGCGGAGGTGGGAGCGCGAGAAAAGCTGGTGTCCCCACCTCCGTTAGCACAACTGGAGCTCCCGCGGGGCCAGTGACAATCCCTCCCCCGGAGGCCCTGGGCCCTGCCTTTCGGACAATGACGTGCCAGGCGTGGGAGGGAGCCGTGGCGGCGCGTCTCCCTGCAGCCCCGCGCGAGTGCACAGATGTTCGCATGCGGGCACGAGTGACGGATGAGCTGGCTGGAAGGCACTATGGCACCACTAGCAAATGAGTCTGTGCCGTTACATGACTTTACTTGTCAATACCCGATGCCCAGCTAATGGGCTGCTTGCAGCGCCGAGAGCGCTCAGCTCTCCGGGTGGGGGCCGTGCTCCGAGGCTGGCACGCAGCTCTGCCTACTGACCAGGAAGAGGACAGGCCCTCCTGGGGCCTGGAGGGCTTTAGTCCAGCGTGTGGCTGAGCGACCTGGGGGTGAGGACAAAGCCGGGACACCTCCCAGCCTGTTCCTTCCTCGGGGCTGCAGGGCTGGGTGGGACTGGGCGACCTGTGCAAGGGTCCGTCTGCCCCAGGAGCTGCAGGCACTCCAGGGCGCTCTGCCCACTAAGGGGCCCCGGGGAGCAGGAAGGCAGAGCCCAGCCTGGTGATGGGGGCGGCACCCAGGGCCTGGGGAGGAAGGTTCAGGGTTGCCGCTGGAGCATGGCCGCCCCCCCTGACACTGGTGCTCCAGGGACAGCCTGCGCCCGCCAAGTTGGAGGCCTGGCCTCAGTCCCCTCAACTGCAAAGAGACAGCAGCCCCGCCCGGGGGCAGAGGCACACGGCCGAGGGTCAGCCCCTGTGGGCCGAGGGTCAGCGGGGCCTCCCTAGGCGTCTGTGTGCTGTGAGGGGCTGGCCCTGGCCTGGAGGCTGCAGGGCCGTGTGAGGCCGCCCCGGTGCTCAGGCTGCTGGATGCACAGGGATGAGGGAGCACTTCCCGTGCCCCTTCTCCTCGAGAGGAGGCTGCCCTGCTCTGGCTGCCACCGGCCGGGTCCTCTGACTCCACCCTGGGTCCTAACCTGGCCAGCAGCCCTGACAGCAGCGCCCCCTGTGGTGGCAGCCAGCACGGCCTGGACTGGGGTCCTGGGTGTTGCAGGAGCAGGGGACCCTGCGGACCCTGCAGGGGGTATCGCCACCCAGCCTACCAGACCCGCCTGGCCCCCCACCCCCTGCAGCTTCTCCCCAGGGGAGCACTCGGCACCGGGCAGATCAGCCACCGCCCACCAGGGGCCGTGCAGGTCCCACTGGTCCTCGTTGGCTGGGAGCAGCCGGGGACTCCTGCTCGCGGCCTGTGCACACGGGCCTGGTGCAGTCAGGTCAGCGGAGACTGGGGGGAGATGGAGGGGCAGCAGCAGGAGGGCCAGGGGAGAGGAGGGGAGGAGAGGGAGGGTACAGGGCAGGGGAGGGGAGAGGGGATGAGACCCTCCCAGCCCAGGTCCCAGAGAGCCTTGGAGAGGAGAGCAGGTCCTGGCACGCGCAGGAGGAAGAGCCCCATCCTGTCCTGTCCGGCCCCTTCCTTTCCAGGCGCTCCCTGGGCACACCCCGTCCCACCCTGGCCAAGAGAGAGCAGGGTGGGCGGCTCTGTCTTCTGCCCCCTGGTGGGGGCCTGGAGGTGTGCAGCTGCCAGCAGGAGTGGTCTGACGCCACCACCTCTATTCCCTCAGGGGGTGCAGCACCATTTGCAACACCTGGAGGCGGTCAGCCTCTCCTCACAGTGGGCTGACCCGCCAAAGGCCAGGAGACAGTGCCCACTGGCCCCGCCCAGGAGTGCCCGGCTCCCACCGCGTGCCCTGGGCCTCCCAGACGGCAGCTCAGGCTTGGGGGCGCTGTGGAAGGGGGTCTGCTGTGCAGAATCGGGTCCAGAGGGGGCTGTACGGGGAAGGACCCAACGGCCAGAAATACACCGCCCTGCCCCGCAGGCCCCAGAGGCCCAGAGCCATGGCCCTCGCTGCCCGGCCGTGAGCGCCCTTGCTGGGGGGGCGCCGACCAGCGTCCAGAGCGCGGAGGCTGTTCTGGGGTGACCCTGCCTCAGGGAGGGAGGGCTCTAGGGAGCAGGAGCTGGGGGCCGGGATCTCCATCACAACAAGACCGGGGGCAGTGGGCCTGGGTGGAGGGGAGGAGCCAGCGAAGGGCCGGCCTGCCTGGGGAGGCCCATCAGCACGTGTCCAGAGGAAGGGGGAGTGACAGGGCCCGGTGTGGACAGCGCGTGCACTCCTGTGGCCGTGGCCGAGCAGGGCGGAGCACGGCAGGCGTGGTGGTGGAGCCAGCGAGCCTGGGACCCCCTCCCCGGGTTCTCCCTCCAGGAGGCGGAGGGTGGTGCCCGATGCTGACATGCTGACCATGGCAGTCGGGGACTTGGCTGCCAGCAACAGGCTGAGTGTCCGTGAGTGG
>NW_005872022.1:26335-52145 GCF_000147115.1 Myotis lucifugus
CGGGAGGGCCAGGCCTAAGCAGACACCTCAGGCTGTGCAGGCGTGGGGGGGGGGGAAACACGCTGGGCAGTGAGCTCCGAGGACACTGCCAGCCCTTGTCACCCGACATACAAAACACCTGAACACAGGGCACTGGCGGTGCAGGCGGTCAGCCTCGTGATGAACGGGGAGGGGGCACATGCGGGCAGACAGGGAACCCCCCGCGTGGAAACGCCAGAGCCCGCCCTGCGCAACTCACGTCAGCGCGTGTGGAGGCTGCGCTAGGAGGAGGGTCTGCTGGGCTGTCCCGCACAGCCCTCCCGGGCCTCCTCCAGGGCACAGAGCCAGAGGGCCGCACACTCACCTCCATCTCCGAGCTGTGGGCGTGCACTTTCTGCACCATGTCCTCGGCCTCGCGCATCCGTCGGGTCAGCTGGGGCGAGTACTCGGCCGGGGTCAGCTCACTGTCATAGGACCCCAGGATGGCACGCATGCCGTCCCGCTCCTGTGGACACACGGCAGGGGTCAGGCCCAGGGGGCAGGGGCTGGGACGTGACGTGGAGGGACAGTGTGATGGGCCCAGGAGCAGGTGGGCCCCACCGGCTCCTCAGAGTCCACGCCGACGCAGCAGCTCTGGCTCACGCAGGCCCGACGGAGCCCATCCCGGCCACGACGGGCCCTGCTGCTCGGAAGGTGGGCCCACCCCGGCCAGTGCCCAGGGAGCCTGGGCTGTGTGGTGTGCTGCTCGCTCTGACCACCTGGCCATGGGCTGCAGTGGTCAGAGACCCACAGCAGAAGGTAGGTCACAGCCAGGGCCCGGCCTCGTGCGACTTCCGCGTCTCCTCAGTGAGGCCCAGGAAATCACCCGTGGGGCCAGGCTAGCAAGTGGTTTGAGTTCTTTGCCTCCCGTGACCCCTGACCTTGGCCCAGTAACACAGCCAGATTCCAGGAGGGAGAGAGCCCGTCAGCAGGGAAGCAGCAGGTACCCAGGTGGACCGAGAACCCGACAGCGCTCCACCTGCCCACGGCGCTCAGAAGGGCCCCGGATCCCCGCGGGAACGGGCCGGCCCCGGCCTCAGGAGCTTCTCATGGGCCCTCGCCTTCGGGCCTCACGCACAGGCCCCGATGGCCACCCCCGAGGCTGCAGGAGCAACCCTGCATCAGCCTCCGCCCAGGCCAGCACAGCCGGGGAGGAGACCGCAGGCCGCGCTCATTCCGCCTCAGCTCCTGATGCACAAGGTGATCGGCAGGTCTCCACGCACAGCTGGAGATCAATGCCACCCCAGGGTGGGCCCACACCACGGCCACAGAGCCGAGTCCTCCACGTGGGCAGGCAGCCCTCTACATGTCCACGGCGCATCCCCTTCCGCAGGCTGAGTCTGGAGGTGGGGGGACAGCTGCTGGGAAGGCTGGCCCCGCCCCTCCTCCCGTCCATCCCCCAGGGCAGGAGGCAGGGACCGCGGCACCAGCCCTAGCTCACAGGCAAAGGCACAGACCTGGGGCGAGGCCCCGCGCCGCCCCCAGACACGGGGCAGGGCCCCCCTCCCCTCCCATCCAGCCACCCAGCCGCCTCAGGTGTGAGTGGAAGCAGGTGCGGCCACAGAGCCCTGCGGGCGCCCAGAGCCGACCTGTCTCCCGCTGTCGGCCCCGCGCCCGCGCTCTCCCCACGGCCTCTGACTCAGCCGCCACCCAGCATGGACTTCATAATTAGTTGATGACAAGAAATCCAATAAGTGAGAAATTAAAGTTACAAATCCAACTGGAACTGGTCACATATCCGTGGAAAATTTGTTTCCACAGGAAGGTTTATTGAGTGTCATAATTTTATTGAAATCCTCTATCTTCCCACTGACTTTTATGGTTCTGAGCTGGTTACCGAGCCGCACGCCAGGGCCGGGGAGGGGTTTCCTTCATAAACACGCTGTAATCGCGCTGTTATTGACCATAAATCCCACCCGCGCCTGCCTCTCCGGTTCCAGCGCGGCCTCGCCGTGGCCAGCAGAGAGGAAACTGTAAAATGGGAAGTTGTACGTTTTAGAGAAATTGTCTGGTCGCTGAGCTGTGCTGGTTTGATTGGATAACGACTTTTTAATGACTGATTCCACTGGTGGGGCGTTCGCTTCGTTTCCACTCGAGCGAGTGTGGCGACTGACGGCTGCGCAGCCGGCGCCCGGGCTGCCGGGGAGGCGAGGACACTCGCCCCAGAAGCTCAAACAGGATGCGTTTCCCGGTGCCGAGCAGGCCGGCTCGGGAGCAGTCCCGTTTGCCCGCCACGTAATTAATGCAACTCAGAGCATGGAAGAGCATTACACACAGGACATGTGTGGGGAGGGTGGCAGAGGAGGGTGCCCGGACCACTCGCCCCCCTTCCACCAGGGGCCGGACAGGCTGCCGGGCAGCCGAGGGTCTGCACGAGCTGTGGGCCGGCGCCCAGTGCACCCAGCGCTCCTGGCCTCCAGAAAGGGGTCTCGAGCCAGTGCCCGACTCGGGGACGAGGGCGGACCACTTCCTGGAGTCGGCGGCTGAGTCCAGCCTTGACCACCCCTGGCCTGGCTGACACAGCCTCGAGACGGGCAGCCCCAGGCCTCGACGGGCAGTCTTCCTGCCCACCTCCCTGTCTGCCTGCAGCTCTGAGCTGACAAATGCGACAGGTCAGTACCAGGACCCGGTGAGGCCTGCAGCTCTGAGCACGCCCAGTAGGAGCCCAGACCCAAGGGCGGCAGAAACGGAAGGTCTTGGCGAATCGATGCTTCCTGCGGGCACTGGGGGAGGGGAGCCTGGGCAGCTGGCAGGTGTGGAGGAGCACCCAGCAGAGCGGGTGGGCATCACGAGCAGGTCCAGGCCAGTTTTCTGGGGAAGAAACTGGGCTCACAGGTGCCAAGTCCAGGGACGACAGGCACTGGCCGGCCAATGACCAGCTACCATCCCCAGGTGAATGTAACCGGCCGAGCCCTGCAGCCAAGGCCCAGCCTGGCAGCCCGAGCAGGGATGCAGGGACAGGCGGTGACTGGCCCCAAACACGCAAGCGCAGCAACACACGAGGGGGCCGGGACCGGTGGGCCGGGAGTCCTGGCAGGAGAAGGTGGTGACGCAAGCTCCCGTGAGGACGCGGGAGGCCCCGTCCTGGACAACAGCAGAGGCCACCCGCCTCCCATCTGCCCCTCCAGATGCTGAGCCCGCCCTCACCTCATCTCCAGATGCTGAGCCCGCCCTCACCTCATCTCTACTGGCCCCTCTTCTGGAAACTTCTCCCCCAGCCCCGCGCACTTTGGGCATCGTCTGTCCGTCTTTCCTCTACCACCTCAGCCCGGGAGGGAAGCCCCTGACCCGCCCCCATACCCCCGCCTGGCGCTGCCCGGTGCCCGGGATGCAGGGAGGGAGGGTTTCTCCCGTGTCAGGGCAGAGGCTGGCTCGGGAGAGGGAGGGAGTTCCTGCTCGGTCTCACGTCAGCCCTCCTGCAGGCAGAGAGAAGGCTCATGTGACTTGAACCTGGGTCTGAGCACGGAGACCCAGTGCTGGGCTCGCAGTGGGCGGGGGAGTGCAGGCCTCCCCTCTGAGCGCTGGAGAGGGTCCCAGGGAAGGCTGGGGCGGAGGGTGCCAGGGGCTTCGGGAAGCCTCGAGCTGGGCTTCCCCGCTGGTCCGGGTGGGGAAAGGCCCGATGAGCGGGAGGCGGGGCTGGCACCGGCCCCTCCCAGGAGAGCCATGGGCTGACGTGACCTTCAGCAGCTGGTCCTCCGGGAGGTGACTGTGCTGAGCGGTGACGCGCTGCCCAAAACACGGGGGGGAGTCCCACCCTCGGGGGAGACAGACACACACCTGGGCGAGGGGCTCCCTGGCAGTGGTGCTTCGTGCACCCTGGACAGTGGGGACCCAGCCTCTGCCCGGCCTCCTGCTGGCATTTGCGAGACACGCCTGAGGGCAGGCTCCTTCTCCAGGACCAGCCCCATCTCCAGCCTCAGGCCTCGGCATGGGAGGGCCAGGAGGGGAGCAGGGGCCCTGAGGACAAGGCCAGGAGCCACAGCGTCCAGGGCCGCTGCCTCGAGGAGGCGTGGAGCCCACCAGGAGAGCCCGGGACAAGAGCTGGGCCCGAGGGAGGCCAGCGCCCCCACAGGAGGTGAATGAGAAGAGGAGCTCCTGGAGGCCAGCGGGCACAGGTGGGCGCAAGTGCCAGGCCAGCTCCCAAGTCAGAACAGGCTGGGCGCAAACCCTGGCTTCACACTAATGCGCTGTGACCTCAGGAGAAGCCATCGGCCCCTCTGAGCCTGAGTGCTCGCCTGGGAAGGGGGAGCACAGACCCCCTCAGGGTCACACTGTCACACAGGAGGCAGAGCGGCCAACGCTGTCCCCTGGTCCTTCCCACTGCATTGCTCTTCTAACTGGACAATGGCCAGGACGGGCAGCAGGAGGACAGGGAAAGGCCAGCCGCTCAGCTCCACTGCCCAGCACCCCCACTTCAGCAGCCCCCTCAGTAATTCATAACCCACTTCTCCGGGAAAGACACAGAGATGGAGAGCCGCCAAGGTCCCAGAGCCACGAGTGTCCCAGCCCGCCTGGTGCCCACCCATGTGCTCAGAAGCTCCGGGCGCCCCTTCCAGGCCCCGCACCCGCCCTCCTCTCCTCCCTCCCGTGACCCGCAGCCTGGGCCTCAGGCGCAGCTCGGTCTCCCGGCCCAGCCCGTCTGGCCGAGGGCCTGGGTCCGTGTACGGAGCACGGGGCCTGCGGGCTGGGTGTTTCCTCTCAGCTGCGTGTAGGTGCTGACGGCTGTAGAGAGGCCCCGACTTCAAGCCCCTTCCCCAGCCGCCTTTGGAGTTTAACACCGGGAGGTGCTGTGTCCCGGGAGCGCAGCGCCAGGTCCTCAGAGAGCTAGCCCGGCGCCGCCGCCTCTCCCTTCTCTCTCTGAAACCAATGAAAACATTTAAAAAATAAAAATTAAAAAAGGTGTGGAGTGACAGTGGAGTGGAGGTAGTGGACCTGTGGAGCAGGGTCTGGGGCAGAAGGAGGAGCCGCCGAGAATGTGGGAAGCGGCCCCTGGGGACTCCTTCTAGACCAGCGAGGCTCCCATGGGCGGCAGGAGAGTGAACCAGGCCGTGGCCGTGGCGGGGGAGGCCGGGAGGGGCGGCAGGAGAGTGCACACAGGTGGGATGGGAGCCGCGGGGCCTCAGTGCTCACCCGAGATGAGGGGGTGACCCGGGACCGAGCTGACAGTGAGATGCAGGAGCCAGGAGGGCAGGAAAGAACCCCGCCCCCGGCCCGGAGGCAGCCGTGAGCACTGGGAAGTCCCCCTCACAAGCCCAGGAGGGCGGGGTCACGGGTGATGGGGGCCCGCCCCCTCCACAGCCCCACATGCAGGAAGCTGAGACGGCAGTTCAAAGCCAGGCTGGAGGGAAAGGGCTCTTGTGACGGAGGGTGTCAGAGTCATCAAACTCACTACTGCAGCTGATTGGTGAAAAGGCCCGCTCAATGAAATCTTAAAAAATAAATAAAATAAAATAAATAAAATAAAATAAATAAAATAAAATAAAATAAAAGGCCCGCTCGGTAGATGGCGCGTGAACCAGGAGTCCCTTCAGCAGAATGCAATTCTATTAACTGCCGCCCAGGAGCGTGAAGGCAGCGTCACCAAGTGCATTTCCCTCTTGGCTTCCGGCGGAGATAAGGCTGCTGCCAGCCTAGGGCGCGACACCACCTGCTCAGGCGGGACCACAGGAGGCAGGGCCAGCGGTCACCCACAGGCAGCCTCCCCTCCGTGAGACCAAACGCCCAACCACCCAGCCCTGCCCTCCCAGAGCCCACAGGGACAGTTTTCTGTTGACTTTCGGAGAGAGTGGGAGGGATGGAGGGGAGGGAGAGGGAGCGGGAGAGAGGCACACAGATTGGTGGCCTTCTGCTTGCACCCTGACCCAGGCCAAGGTCAAACTGGCAACCCAGGTACATGCCCTTGACCAGAAATCGAACCCACGACCCTCCAGTGCGCAGGCCAATGCTCTAATCACTCAACTTCCTGATGAGCGAGCGAGAGAGAGAGAGAGAGAGAGAGAGAAACATTGATCGGTTGGCTCCCATATGCACCCCAACCAGGGATTGAACTTACAACTTGGGCATGTGCCCTGACTGGGAACTGAACCACCACCTTTTGTGGACGGGACGACGCTCCAAACACCCAGCGGGGCCAGTGACGGAGTTTCCCACCCACTACCCTCCCAGGCGAGTGCAGAGGAGGCCCCGGGGCCCCAGGTCATGCCACACCCCAAGGGCTCTGCTCCCAGTGGCTTTCTTGGGGCCTCGGCCCCCCTGCCGTCCATGGCGGCGCTGTGCCTGGTCCCCGGCTGAGACCGCATCCCTGCCTGTCTCCCAGACCACCTTGCCTGCTCTGCTGTATTTCACTCCCCGCCTTTCCTTCAGCTCCTTACAGAGACCTTGTGGCCAGTCCACCTTTCACTGAGCTCATTTCTGCTGGGCTCCCAGGCCCAGAGCAGCCCTGTGAGGGCACAGGCCACGGACCTGCGGGCTGCTGTCCGGAGCTGGCGCTGTCCTCCCTGCAGGGCCGCAGGCGGGGAGGCAGCCCTGGCACCTGCCCTGCGCCCACACGGGGCGCCCGGTGCAGAGAGCAGGACTGCCCCCGCGGCCCCACTGTGAGTCACTGAGGCCCGGGTGGCCTGACTTCCTGTGTCATCCCCCCGCCACCCACCTACACGCAGCCGGAGGGTGGGGACGGCTCTGTGCTTCTCCCCAGCAGCCGTGTTCTCACAATCCCACCTCCTGCTAGAAGCTCCACAACACCTCCTGTGGAGGAGTGGGAATCAATTGAGATTTCCTGAAGCAATTTCCCTTCGCTTTCACGCGGCGCCGTTACAGATCCGTCTCATTTACGGAGGTTGTGTAATGCATCCCCAGCATCCACTCCCCACAGCAGGCCCCCACCCGCCGACAGCGTGGGTGCCGCGGGAGCGGGCGCTCGGCCTGATGCTCAAGCAGGGAAGGGGCTGGGCCCCACCCCCAGCCTCGCGGGCCTCGCCACCCGTCCCATCAACACGGTCCTGCAGACAGGACGCTGCAGCCGAGGGAAGAGGAGACGCCTGCCTCTCCCCAGGGACGACCGACCGCAGCAGCCGGTCCCAATGCAACGGCTTCGCGGGAGGAAGATCTCCAAATCCTCCGGGGAATTTACTGAAAACCCGCGTGAGAGGATGGCCCACCGTCAACGACTAAGCCCCCCTCGGCCTCAGCTTCCTCGGCCTGGGCGCGATGCAGCTCTCGCCCAGGTGCCTGTCATCCGTGCAGAAACTGAGGGTCACTGGTGCCTCCTCCCCCCTCAGCCTCGGGGTCACTATGATTAGCCCCACCTTCTGGGAATGGTGTCCACTTATTAAAACCAAACACCCGTGATTGCAACTGAACCCCCTCGGGTACCTGTGGCTGCCTCGGGCTTTCCCAGCTGCAGGGGGGGTCGGGGTGGGGGGACAGGAGCCTCGCGGTGCCCCAGGGCGGGGTCTGCTGGGGGGAAGGGTCCCAACACACTGCTCCCCTCTCTGGCCATTACCACAGCTTCACATTCACTCACGATTCTCTGCCTGCTCCACGCAAGGGCAAGGCCAGCTCCGCAGGCAGGTGAGAGATATCCCTTCACCGCTCTACGGCTCTTCCTTGTCAGACACCAAGTACCTGGCCAGGGAAGACGTTAGAACGTATTTGCTATCACAGCCCTGGCAGGAAGGACTGTGTGCCTTGGCCCGTCCAGGCCCCTCGGGCAGAGGGCACGGGACACGGAACAGACGGCTCCCTCTGCGTCCGCCTCGCACCGCAGGGCCCGCGCACCAGCCCCGAGGGCACTGGGAGGCGGCAAGGCCTCTCCTGCGTCCTGGCTTCTCCAGGCCCTTCCCAGCCTGCAGGGTGGGGCAGGGGATTGCAGCTGCGCTCCCTTTGCCCACGGCCCCCCGACTGCTGAAGTCACAGACTCCCGCCTGGAGCCTCAACCTCGGCCCTCTGTTGCCACTAGGGGTGAGGGGCGGGTCTAGAGCGCAGGCGTCCAC
This sequence comes from Myotis lucifugus, assembly GCF_000147115.1. Taxonomy (NCBI): domain Eukaryota; kingdom Metazoa; phylum Chordata; class Mammalia; order Chiroptera; family Vespertilionidae; genus Myotis; species Myotis lucifugus. The sequence continues at coordinate 34,345 of NW_005872022.1, forward strand.
TGCCAAGGACACCTGCCCGACTGCTGCCCACCTGCCTGCTCCTTCACAGCAGCCGCCTGAGACCTGAACGAGGGCCGCTCACTAGTGTCCCCCACTCAGGGCCCCACACCTGTGAGAGCAGGACTGGGCTCAGTGCCTCCCTGAGGAGGAGGGGGAGGAGGAGGAGGAAGAGGAGGAGGAGGAAGAGGAGAAGGCTGCCGGTAACTGGGAGGGCTCCTTGTGGGGCACCTGCCACCAGGCGCACAGGTGGGCTCCGTGTGGGGCACCTGCCACCAGGGGGCACAGGTGGGCTCCGTGTGGGACAGTAAAAGGACCAGCGCCTCGGCAGCAGCTGGGCGGTGAGCACGGAGACTCGGCAGGAGCCGCTCCCCCAAACCAAAATCAAGCAGCCACAGGCACCCCGGTCCTGCAGGGCCGCCGGCCCCTCACTTCCGAGTCTGAACAAGAGGGCAGCTCACCCCGTGCTGTCCCCTGGGTCCCAGGCCCCCAGCCTGGCCCTCCAAGCCCGTGCTGTCTGCAGGTGCGGCCAGGGTCTGGGTGCTGAGCTCCCTCTCTTCGCCTCCCGGGCACAGTGCCAGGTGCCACCCTAAGCACCTTCAAGTGGTGCCCAGCACAGCTCCTGGCTCATGAGCGACACTCGACAGGTGTGGGCGACAGCGGATGGGGAAGGCTGGAAGGCCTCTATGCGTGACGGGTCACAGCCCTCCCTCTGCCCGAGGAAGGGGGACTCCGTCAGGTTACAACGATGCCACCTCCACCACGGCCCGGCCGCCCCAGTCGGGACGGGGCTGAAGGAGAAGCATGTGGTGCCCACCTCCCCGCCCACCCCCCATGGCACGCGTCCCTCCAGCGACCGTCCGCACTGTGCCTGTGCCTCCAGGCGCGGAGCGAGGGCCGGGAAGCCGTCACCTTCCCGAGGACAGGCTGGGGGACAGCTCGCCCAGCAGTCTGCTCCGGGCTCCTGCACCTCCTGTTTACAAGATGCTTATGCAGAGACACCGCCATGCATAATGCATCCAATTACGCAGCCAAGACGAGCCTCAGCAGAGGAGAGGCAAGTCAGCCACGCAGACAGTTCAGAAAGTGTTTTTGAAAAGCCCGAGCCCTGACTTGGGGAAGTGTCTGGCTCCTGCCTCCGCTGTCCACGGGACGCAGTGTAAGCACATGACACGGCGCTCACCGCCCCGCTTCCGCGAGGTGACGGCCGGGCGCTGACACTCGCTCACTCTCAGTGGCGGGGCCGATTAGCATGTAAATCGCTGGCAGACAGGAGAAATGAAAGCGAGGAAGCTCTTTAATTAACTTTAATCCTCTGAAACCCACGCAGCAGTGGCTCTGACAGCTCTCCAGCCCTCCTCGGGGTCCCCCCACCCCCGTGGCCTGGGGAGGCCTGAGGGGGGCTGGAGAGGGCCAGCGGCAAAGTGACATTTGGGGGTCCAACCCACCTCGTGCTGTGGTGACTGTCACCTGGGACTGGGCCGCTCTCACAGCCAGGCCGGGCGGGCAGCTGGGTTCCCACCTGCTGAGCATGTCCTGGTCGCAGCGTCCTCACAGACAGCCCTACACGGGGGTCCCGGCCTTGTCCTTGCACAGAGGGGCCAGCTCCACCTGCAGGCGGCGGGGCCCCCCCGAGCTCTGGGCCAGGCCTGGCTCCTTCCTGCTTGGCAGCACCCACACGGCCAGAGGGCAGCAGTGCGGAGTCCATGGTGGCTGCCCAGAGCCACAGGCCCAGGCCGGCCACTGGCGACGCAGTGCGCCCGGCTCTGCAGCAGCACAGGCTGCGGGCGGTGGGCTGGGAGTGACGTGGGACAGCCCGGCTTCCAGTGTGCCCCCGAGAGCAGGCAGGGCCCCGGGGCGCGACTCTGGCCACAGCTGGCAGGGAGACGTGCGAGAGCTGTGGGGAGGCGGATGTCCAGGCCGGCAGAAGGGACAGCGGGAGATGACCGCAGCGCACCTGCCGGTGGCTGTTCTAAGGAGGTGCTTCTGTTGGCTCACGGCGCTCACTCAGCCTGCCCCCCCCCAGGAGGTGCCACCCCCCCTTTCTCCGCAGAGCATCCCAGAGCCGGATGCACGAGGCAGTGACAACGGGGACGGATTTGAGTGTCGCACTCTGGCCCCAGCCACTGCAGGGTTTCAGGTTGGACCATGTGAGGGCTGAGACACCAAACAGAAGCCACCTGGGCCTGAGCTGCAAGGAGGAGGTGCCAAAAACGCACTAGGAGTGGTGCTGTGGACTCCAAGCCCAGGGCCCTGCAGAGCCTGGCGTGCAGCCTGGGGGACCACGTGGAGGTTGCCAACCGGCCAGCAGCCGCAGGCTGGGCGAGGGGCCTGCGGGGCCCGAGGCACAACAGCTCGCTCGTGTGCGGGGCCCAGTGCGCCCGCGCGCCGCTTCTGTGACACAGGAGGAGCCAGGCAGGAGGGCTCACCGACACTCGCCTCTGCGTACAGGGCATGCTCGCTCCCGAAGTCGCTGTGCCAGGACTGCCTGAGGGAAGCAGGGGGACGGAGTGACATCGCTGGGCATCGGCCCGTGTGGCCTGCTCCCCATCCTCCTGGGTTTCTGGAGGAAGCAGAAGCTTTGCGGGGAGAGCTGTGTGCCCCAAGCCCATGGCAGGCAGAACCAGAACTGGAACCAGGCCTTGGACTGAGTCACTGTCGCCCGGGGCCGAGGGACTCGGAGCCAGATCACGGAGGCGCCGACCTCACCCTGCTCTGGGCAGTCTGCACTGCCCCCCAGGCCCTGCTCCCCAGGCCCGGGCTCTGGGACAGGCCTGTCCAGGCCAGCAAGTCCCGGCTGCAGGCCCTGGAGCCAGCCCAGTGCTCCCGACGGCGATGGGGAGAGGGCTCAGCCCTGGCACTTCCTGCAGAGGGAGAGGCCCCTCCCGCCCCACGCGTCCCCTTACCACGCCCCCAGACCAGCTGGCCCTGGGCACTCAGACTGCCATCCTCACGGGCTCGCGAGCTGCTCGCACAGATACCTCGTGAGATGTGCTACGACCAGCAATGCCCCGACGCGGGGGCTGCCTCCGAGCCTCTCCTAGAGCCGGCAGGGCCTTTCTCAGAGCCCGGAGCCCGCAGGAGCCGGGGCAGAGAGCACCACTGGCTGGGACTTGGTCTGACTGACTCCTGCAGGGGACAGGGCCATTTGTCACCTGACGCGCTCGCTCCTCAGCCAGACCCCCGAGAGGCGGCTCCAGGTGCTCGGGGAGCGCCGACAGACACAACGAAAATTAAATGCAAACATTCTCCGGGGTCCCAGGAGGCCAGCCCGCCCCCAGAGTGCCACACGCCCTCACAACGACACCAGGCGCCGGCTCCTGCAGCACAGGGCGGAGCGGGCCGGCTGTCAGCAGGCGGCTCCGAGGGACAGCGCCCCCAGCTGGCAGCACCCCCCTCCCGCCCTGGCCGCTCGCCATGCCAAACCCCAGGCCCTGCCTACAGCCTGTCTCTGAAAGCCCCAGGCCACTCGGACACAGGGTCCACGGGCGGGCACGGGGTGCAGGGCCCCGCCCACTGCCCAGACCCTCCGGAGCAGAGGCGCACCACGTGAGGTCAGCACTGCAGAGCCCGCTGCTCACACACACCTCCTAGTCTAGAAGGAGAGAACTCGGGAAGGGACAACTTCAGGAACTGTCCCAGTTCTCCCACCTTTTCTAGAAACCAGGCCCTGTGCAGGGATGGCACCTGAGTACCAGCTTGGGAACCCCTTCCAGAGCCAAGGTCCCTGGTGGGGGGCTGGCATAGCAGCGCCAGCACCACCCCGTGTCCAGGCCTCCCAGCAAACCCTGACCCTAGGGAGCGATGTTATAAGCCTCGGTCAGGCCAGGGCAGAGCCAGATCCCACAGCACAGAGGGCAGGGCGGCCAGGCATCTACGGGGCCGGGGCCTGGTGGGTCACGTCGGCTGCTGAGACGGCCCTGCATGGACCCACTCCACAGATGGAGATGAGACTCCGGGACTCGGTGAAGGAGGAGGCCGTCAGGGCGAGGGCCTGGTTCCACCGCGGACCCCAAGGGCACCTCGAGCTCCCTTCACTGCCCCAGCCAACCTCTCCCTCCCCAAGCCCCCAGGGCTGCAGGCCAACGTTATTTCTACGCTCTCCCTCTCCAGACACAGGGCAAGGCTGGCTATGACCTCCAGCAAAACAAGTGTTAGAATTCCGGAAAGGGGCCCAACATCGCCCCTGCCCTGCCCACAGCCAGAGCGTCCGGGCAGCACGGACACCCGGTCGCCCAGTCGCCCTGAGCGATGCTGCAAACGCCTGGGGACAAGGCTCCGCCGCCTAATCCCAAGGTCACGCTGTGGCTCGGGTCTGGAGGAAGTGCCTCCCCTCCGGGCCTTGTATGGGGCTGGTCTCTACAGGCAAAGCCAACCAACGGAGAGCTGGCGGCAACCGCAATCCCGCTGCCGCCCACGGGATGATGGATGGTGTTTAATCCCGCCAGCCGGAGACACTGCATCTGTAAACACGGACCCAGCTTCCTTGCTGGTTAATCACTATTTCAATGGCCAGGGCCGGTCTTTGTCTACTGGGCCCAGTGTTCCGTGGGGGCTTGTGGGAAAAGCAGCTAAACTGCAAAAAAAACAACCGGCTTTGAAAACACGCTCACATGCACTCACACAGGCACACATGTAGACGCACACACACGTGCACTCACATGCACATGCACTCATAAATGTGCAGACACTTGTGCGTGTACAACCACACTCACATGTACACACCCGTGTTCACCCACACGCATGCACTCTGACATCCACTGCCGGGCACGGCGGTGACAGACAGGCAGCGCCGTCTCACACTGACCTGGCACACTGCCCCACCCAGCCGCAGCCTCCTCTTCCGAAACAGGCCTTTGCGAATCCTAACTCAGAATTTTCAAAAGGACTTGTAAGTGGGATTATGAGAAAAATGTTAATGAAAATACAGCAACCTGGTGAATGTTGGTCAGCAGTCACTGCTACTCATGATGCTCCTTGCGCAGGACCCAGACCCGCAGTGGACACACATTTCCTGGAGGATAAGCTGTGTGAGGAGGGAGGACGCCATCGCACGGCAGCGGGCCCAGCACAGAGCAGGCGCCTGAGCGGGGGGCAGCCAGTGCGCGCATCCCCATTGTGAAAACCCAGACGCGCGTGGACACTGGATAAGCCCCGAGAGGCTGGCCGGGTGCCAAGTGATGGCCAAGCCCCCGGTTAGGAGGAACCACTGCCCCGGCGAGCAAGAAAACCACACAGCCCAACGGGGCCACGCGCCACGGGCATGCAGGCCCCGGGATCTGCCAGCTCCTCGGGCCCAGCACTCGCACGGTGGGCCGCACCCAAGGAGAACCCGGTGGGGGCAGAGGTCAGGGGAGAGAGCTGCCCTGTGCACCATAAATGCTGACCCGACCCCCCGCAGGCCGCCCAGGCCGTGCCCCCCAGGCCGGGAGCAGCGAGGAGCCAGCACCCTCAGCATCAGCATCGCTGAGACAGGCGCGGGAGTGGCCTGGAGGCGGCCCAGCGGCCGCGAGCGCAGGCTATTTTTAGCTGCACACTTGAGAGGCAGCTGGCAGGGAGCCATGCCTTTGGCGTGACCATCAATTTTCACCTGCAGCCACTTCCTTTCCTCTCAGGATGAAGGTTATTCAAAGATTTGGATTTCTTCGAAATTGAGTTAAGAGAGAACAGGTCTCCACACGATGAGAGGGATTTAATCGTCAGCAAGGACACGGGGCTGGCACAGCCGTCCTCCCAGGCCTGCTGGACCCTCAGCCTCCGCAGGACGCCCAGGGCTGCGCGCGCCACGCCTGCTCCACCCTGTGCCTCAGCCTCTCCCAGTCAGTCAGAGCGCTGCCCTGGTGGACGGCAGCCTGTGGTTAGCGCTGGCCCCTCCGCCTGGGACACCAGGACACGGTGCAGAGGAAGGCGGCCCTGCCTCGGGACCAGTCCCAGGAGAGCTGACAGCTCCCTGGCGGACGCCCTTTCCGCGCAGCACGTCAGAAACGCACATGGATGCGGGAGGAGCAGCAGGTTACCCACACCCGCCCCTTCCACCTCAGCAGCGCCACACCCCTCTCCACACCGCCCTCAGGCCAAGGTGGTGCCCCCTCCCCATCTCGGTGGGGGCTGGGAACGGGCGAAGAGCTCTGAGACGGAGCGAGCTGGACACCACACGGAGGGCGGGCCGCAGAGACGGGGCAGGGAGGGAGCGCCTCCGTGTTCCCTCGGTGCCGCCTGAGACCACAGCTTTGAGCTTTCCGAGGAAGGCACGCGTGAGGAACCCTGTTAACGAGATTAGCAGCTCAGACTCCAAGGACGGGTGTGCGAGGAGAGCGCGCATCTCTGGTCTCTGCCCGATCAGCGCGGACACGAGCCGCTTCTCTCTCAGGGAAGAGGCTCCTGTGGGCGACGCAGCGCCAGAGCCCAGGCCGCCAGGCGCAGGGTCACGCGGGAGGGGCCGACCTCCTCTCCCTGCACCCGAGTCCCTGTGCTCGGGGACGCCTCACCTGACCCCCGAGTCCCCCGGACGCCCCATCCGGGCTCCCAGGGTCTGAGTCACTATGCTCAGAGCAGCAACCACAGGAAGCCGGAGAATCTGAGATGCGCAGCCACCAGCGGTGCGATGCGGGCCGACGGCGAGTGGCACCCTCTGCCTGGCCCCCACCTCCGCCTCCCCTGCCCTGTGCCCACCTCCCAGGCGCAGGCAGAGGGCGCAGCTCAGTGCAGGGAGAGCCGGCGGGAAACACTCCGAGCTGGAGACTGGCCAAGTGGCCCAGACACGGAAGGTGAACCCATGTCCTCAAACCCCTGCGCACATGTACAGACTCAAAACTGCCAGGACTTGGAAGCCACTGAGACGCCCTTCATCAGGCGACGACAAGCAAACTGGCCCCGCAGACGGCGGAACATGATGCAGCGGGAAAAAGAAATGAGCTGCCCGCCATGAAGAGACGCGGAGGAACCTCGGCTGCGGGTGACCAAGTGGCGGAAGCCAGTCTGACAGGCCGCGGGCTGCGTGGCTGCACCTGTGTGACGCTCTGCAACAGGCAGCACGGAGGGGACAGGACAGATCACGGCCAACACCCCTGTCCACACTCGGCGCTGTGCGGAGACCCTGCATCCTGCCGGCAACGCCAGAGCCCCTCTGGGCAGGGAAGACTGAACCCGGTGAGAGAGAAGGGCCCTGCGGCCTCCTGTGTCCTCCTGGTTGGCCTGGGCACCTGGGAGAGCAGTCGGCCAGTAAGAGCAGCGTCAGTCCGCCTGAGTGGAGGCTACGCCAGGGCACGGAGACTGGCTGGGGAGCCCCGCAGAGAGCGTGGGCTGGCAGGTGGGGCCTGGGGGGTGGGGACACAAAGCACCGCCTGAGGGTGTGCAGCCTGCCCCCCGGACGCCGCGGGCTGACCTGCAGTGGGGTGTCTGGACCTGAGCTGACCCACTGGCCTGGAGCCTCCAAGCGGGAGAGGCCCTTCCCGAGGTGCTGATGGGACCACCACGTGGTGAGCTGACTGAGATGCGGAGGCCCCGAGGCCCCGTGGCTGCGGGGCTGGTGCGGGCGCTGGCTGGCAACTCCAGCAGCCGGCAGCCAGCTATGCTCAGTGCGGCCTCGTGCGCCCAGCTGCAAGCAGTGGCCTGAGGCGACCACCGGCGGCCCTCGGGCCGTGCCTGGCAGGCGTGGTCCTGAGGAGCCTGTCCTGCTCTGGCCGCCCCGGCTGAAGTGTGGCCGCCTCCAGCCCAGCCCTCGCTCCGGCGGGGGCCAGCGGAGAGTGATCTCTGTCCCGAGTCCCCACAGCAGCAGGTGTCCTGCGCCTTTAGGTGAGGAGACACAGCGGCCAGGTCCCCTGAACAAAAGCAGGGCCTCGTGCAGCCCCCGGCAGCGAGGGGCAGCAAAGTGCTGAGGCCACGTGAGGCCTTCAGAGGACCAGCACCGAGAGCTCCAGAGGCCCCAGCACCAGGCAAGCGGCACTGTGACCGTACAATTAGCACCGAGTCACCTGAGGTGAACAAACGACAACCAACAGGCCGGGGGAACGAGACACCCGCCACGGACGCCAGCAGCAGGCACCGCCCTCGGGTGCGGCCACGCGGTTGGCCTTCCCTGCGCAGCAGACTGCGGTCTGAGCGCCGCTCGGCGCTAGGTCTGAGCAGCCTCACCTGTCCTCCCAGGAGCGCTCGGTGCTTCCCATGGGGGGGGGGGGGGGCGGGGGGCGGCGCAGCTCAGCCTCCGTCTCTCACCCGCGGACGGTCAAGTCCAGACCTGCCACCGCCCAGCCTCACGCAGCTTCACCCCATCTGCCCCCGGCCAGTCCTGGAGCGGGCAGCTCCTCCAACGGCCTGAGAGCCAGCCCTGGCGAAGCTGCGGAGCTGTCACCTCCTCTCCTGCGTCCGCACGCCCGGTCTGATGGTGGCGGCACCGGCTGCTCCTTCTTGCCTGTCCCCTCGTCAGCTCTCCACCACCAAGGCCACGATCCCCAGGCCTTCCTTCACAAACAGGGAGCCCGCAGGTCTCCGCCCAACATCAGCTCCCGAAAACAACTCCTGTGCGTCCCATCACGGCTAGCAAGTGTGTGTGGGTATGCATGTATGTGGATGCATGTGTGTGGGGTATGCATGTGTGGGGGTATGCATGTGTGTGGGTATGCATGTGTGGTGTGCATGCATGTGTATGGATATGCATGCATGTGGATGCACGTGTGTGGGTGTGCATGTGTGTGGGCATGCATGTGTGTGGGTGTGCATGTGTGGTGTGCATGCATGTGTGGTGTGCATGCATGTGTATGGATATGCATGTGGATGCACGTGTGTGGTATGCGTGCACGGGTGTGTGTGTGTGTGTTGGTCTCCCCTGCCTGCCCGCCCTCCTGGACTGTAGTTGCACCAGGGCCCTGACACCCTGTCACGGCGCCTCATGTCCAGCGGACGTGGCAGACACGACAGAGATGGGGGAGGGAGGGGAGTCCGCGAGGCCCTCAGTGTTGGCTCCCATGACTGAGCCAGCTGACCAGGCCAGGGCCTTGCCCCTTCCGTGCCAGGAGGCAGCCGGAGGACATGGGAAGTGTCTGCCCTGGGGGGCCGCCCACCAAGCCCAGGCTTCCGAGGCAGCACCTGGGGCCTGTGAGGCGGGGGGGTGGGGGGGCCCTGGACAGCCGCGTGGCGCCAAGACCACACGCCGGCTTCTCTGAGGACGCCGGGCACGGCGATGGCTGGCAGAGACCCCACACGCCTGAATGCTGGCACCTGGCTCGCTTTGTAAGAGCTCCGTCGTCAGGAGGCCAGCGGCCAGGAGAGCAGTCTCCATCAGAAACGACGGAGAGCGGCCGCCTGCCAGACCGCGCCTCCTGAGGGCCGCAGCCGTGCAGCCTGGCCTGGCCGCGGGGCGGGGGAGCACCTGGAGACAGATTCGGGCTTCTCCTTCCCTGTCCCCTAAGATGGCGGCATCTTTAATGAGCTCCACACAGACACTCAGACGCACTCTCCAGGGAGGTCCTCCTGTGAAGCCAGAGCCCACAACTCTTCAGGCAAAGAACAGACGAGGACGTGCAGGCCCAGCACGTTGGACACGGCAAATCCTCGCTCCAAACCCATGTGTGGAAGGGAGGGGGAGAGGGCTGCCCCCCCAAACCCAGGACGCACTGGGGCCCACAGAGCTGTCCAAAGGCAGGCTCGGCCCACAGGGACACCAGGTAGGAGAGCTCCTGACAGCATGTCAGAGCCCTCCTGCCACTCAGGACACCACCACAGCCTGCCGGCCCCGGGCGCTCTGCCTGAGCCGCGGCTGAGCAGGGCTGAGCGAGGCGTGAGGACGAGGCACGTGAGGCGTGTGCGCTGAGCGTAGTGGAGATCCTGGCAGACGTGGGTGCGGAGACAAAACACAAGTGGCCGAGGTGGGGCTGGGCTGGGCGCTGCTGACCTGAGCAGGCCCAGCCTGACCGGGTGACCGCCGCCTGCCCTGCCCGCCCCCCGCAGCCGTACCTTGGTCAGCAGCAGGACCCGCTTCTGCAGCCTGCGGGCCAGCGCCTCGTGCGTCTCGCGCTTCTTCCTCTCCTCCAGCAGCTGAGCGCTGACCTGGCGGACCTCCTCCTGCAGCTGCTGCCTGACCTTGTCCAGCTCCCGGACGCTGCACAGACAAGGCAAAGGGCGGAGGATGAGGCTGGGCCCACGGCAGCACCCCAGTCGCAGGCCCACCAGGCCCAGCCCGACGTCACTTGGTCTCAGAACAGAGCCGCACGTGTAGCCGCTGTCATTTCCTCCCGAACAGCTCCTTGGAGCCTCTCAGGACCGTCTGCTTCCCAGCAGACCCAGGGCGATCCCAGCAGGCGGGCGCCCCACACACGGGGGAAACCGAGGCCTGAAGGGGCTCCAGCTCAGAGCAGCGCTGCCTGCATCACGCCAGGTGAGCGGCTCCGCGCTGCAGGGAATCGAGCCCCAGCCCCAGCCCCAGCCCGGCCCGGAGCAGCCGAACTCCAACCTCAGCTCCGACACCGACGCGGGGCCCCACAGGTCCTCTTGGCCAGCTCAGGAGGCCCTGCCCTTCCTGTCACCTCTGCTCTCAGCATCCTGCCCTCTGTGCTCGCAGCGCCCTCCCTGGGTCCATGGCCAGGCCTTCCCCTCAGACTCCAGATAAGGATGGACACTTGGCTTAGAGCCTCTCATGCTCCCAACCGCCCACAGACTGACCTCAACCTCTGGGCGTGGGGGTGAAGTGCCTTCAGAGTCTGGTTTCGCACTCTTTCCCCAACGGCCACTGTCCTTCCCAGCCCTGCCCAGTGGCCTCTGCCCGGCCCTGCCCCAGCCCTGCCTCTGCCTCTGCCCCAGCCCTGCCTCTGCCTCTGCCTCTGCCCCAGCCCTGCCTCTGCCCCGGCCCTGCCTCTGCCTCTGCCCCGGCCCTGCCTCTGCCCCGGCCCTGCCTCTGAGGGCTTCCGAGGGAGAGTCCATGACTAGGGAGAGCAGTGGGGGGCCCGGATGAGGGACGGTGATGGGGGGCTGCCGCTGGGAGAGAGCAGGGCCAGGCTCAGCTCAGGGCCGCACCGTGGGGCAGGTGCCCTCAGAGTGACCCACAGGAGGGCACGGGCAGGGCAGACGGAGCAGGGCCATGTGGGAGAAAGGGTGCAAGAGACCACGAGAACTAAGACCAAGCGCAGGGACCTGCAGACGCGGCGGCACTGGCCAGAGGGCTCACTGGCTATGTAAACTCCACGGGACGCAGAGGCCAGCGTGTGGCCATGGCGGGGCGGGGTCCTGACCACACTGCAGAGGAGGACAGGGCGGCACACGCAGGGGCTGGCCTCCCCAAGAGCACAGTTCCCAGGAATCCAGTGCACAGTGCGCCAGGGGGCTTTCCAAACGTCCACTGAAAGATGCCCCCCCTCGCCCCCCACTCCGGCAGCCGGCAGGAGAGGGGACCTGGCCTCGCGGAGCTCTCCGTGCTGCCGCCTCAGCCTTTCTTGTGAAGTAAAAAGAAAACTCATAAAACATTAAACCTCCAGCTCCAGCCTCACGTGACCCTGGGGTCGCTGGCATTCTGTGACCTTTGGGAGTTCAAAATGAAGTGCTCAGTTCCTGGGAGTTGGCGCCTTTATCGATCGTTCGCCCGCTCGCCGCGTCTGAGCTGCGCGCTGTGCCGGCCCCGGCGCCGCTTTCATGTCATCTTCTCAGACAACGTCCCGCCAAGTGCCCCCTTCCAGGGACATGGAAGGACACGAACTCGCCGCAGCGGGAGGCAGCCCATGGCCGTCCTCAGACACCGCAGGCCGCCCACTCATGGCCCGCCCGGGGCCACAGCCTGCCGTCCCTGCTCTCCCTCCCCCCAGCTCCAGCCCGCCCCGCAGTCCTGCTGTCCAGGGGGTGCCGGGACCATCACGCTCGCCTGTGGTGTGGATGGCCCCAGGCCTGGCATCGCCCCGGCAGGACCTGCTGGGAGGACAGTGCCCTCCGGGGAGCCCAGCAGAACAAGAGGGACTCTGGCCGCGCAGGCCTCCTCGGCGACCCTGACCGGACTGTCCCGCAGGCACGGACCTCACATGGGGCCGCTTCCCACAAGCGCCCACAGGACGGACGGGGTCTCCGGCGAGCCGACACCAACACGCCTGCAGGTGCGTCCGTATGAATGAGGACCATAAAGCCTTACTCGCACGTACGCAAACCCGGAGCATCTGAGGGCACAGCCCTCCTACCCCGTCCCACAGCCTCTCCTTCGTCCCTCCAGCCAGGCCTCGGCCCCCGACTACCCCAGCCACACCCTGAGCACGAGGCACCTGGGAGGGTCTGGCAGTGTCCTGGGAAAGCCCTTGGCAGCAGGCACGGGCCGTCGGCAGCTGAGGTCTGGTCACGTCGTCAGATGCACTTCGCTGAGCCCCTCCCCCTCCCCCCGCCGGGACTCAGGAGACAGCAGAAGCAGGAGCCGAGGTCACACTCGGGGCAGACGTGCCGTGCCACACGGGACAAGTCACACACAGGAACCCAAGGAAGGGCCCTGCCCCCACCAGGTCCCCATTCCCGACGAGGGAACAAACCCGTTGAGGGCAGGCGGCTGGGATGGCAACGCAGGCTCCGATTCAGACCAGAGCCCCGTCCACCCGAGGGCCGCCCCTCCCCATGGGCCTGGCTTGGCCAACACGGCGGGACAGGCCGAGGGTGCGGGGTGAGACCTCAGGCTCCGTCGTCTTGCCACAAGGCTGCTTGGACACGTGTGGGGAGGAGGGAGACCAGAGGCAGGAGCGGGGCAGGTGGCCTGTGCTCCGGGTCCTGCTCAGGCTGCCTGGCCCACGTGGCCTGCAGCTGTCTTTATTTATACCATCTGACCCCGATCCTAAATGCCTCCAAGTGTCATTACACATTTCTCTGAAAGAATTAACATCTAAACACTGGAAACAAAAGCAGAGAATCAGCAAAGCAGAGGCTGAAATAATTACCAATCAAAGGAAGGCCCCAGGAGGAGGCTGACTGGCCTCCCCGCCCCGCTCGGAGGAGCTCCCTCCTAACTCCCTCCCCTCCCATGTGCGTGCCTCCCCAGAGCAGCGAGGCCACGGGAAGCATCCCGTCCGACCTTGAGACGTGAGAAGGAAAATGACCCTCTGCAATTTCCATTCCGCCCCAACCGCCGTGAATCCTCCCATCCAGCTGGTCCGTTCCCAGCCGTCGTCGCCGGTCGGGGTGCCTCCAATCACGGAGGGGAGCCCGGGCGAGGCCTGGTCTGGGTGCCAGGCACAGAGGCCCAGGCACTAAGGACACGGCAGGGACCAGTGGGCAAGCCCAGTGAGCCCCTGCCCGTCCTGGCTGCAGCCCTGGGAGCCGGCGACCCCCGGGAATCAGGGCAGTTACGGAAGCAGCCCCGTGCTCCTGTGGCTCGGAGAGGCCACCGGTGACACGGGTGCGGCGGTGCTGGCCCGGGGCGGGCCGTGAGCTTTCACTTGCATCACCTCCCGGAGGCCTCATAGCCCAGGACGAGGGCCTGTGCACTGCCCCAGGTCCTAACGCAGGCAGGAGGCCGGGCCGGGAGCTGATGGACGGCCACGCTGGCCGCCGGGACGGGCCCTGCCCCGGCCCGTCTCTGTGAAAGAAGTTTTACTGGGACACAGCTCCCCTCCTCATGTACGTGCTCCTGTGGCCGCTTTGCTGGGACAGAGTCTGTGTGGCCCCGCCTCCCTGGCCCCTCGCAGAGGCAGGCGGTGGCACTGCCCGCCCACCGCCCGGTCTGAGGGTCAGCGGGGCAGAGCTGCGGAGGCAGGCAGACTCCTGCCGGACCAGCTCCCGGCCTGGAGCCAACAGCAGGAAGCCCTGCAGCCTGGCAGGCCCCGGCCCTGAGCTGCTGGTCCTCCCCAGGGGCTGGGCCCAGGACTGATGGCATCCGTCTGGCACTCGGGATCAGCTGTGGGCACAGGGTGCTGAGGAGGGGCTCCCGGAGCAGTTGTGTGTCCCGACCTGCTCAGTTCCACTCCTCCAGGCGAGGCCACGCGCCACCAGAGCTGGGCGGCCTCTGAACATGCCCCGCCTCCTTCCCAGTCCAGCCCCGGCTCCCTCCCCTAAGGAAGGCGGAGCCACAGGGGGGGAGGGGCGGCGCCCACGCAAGGCAGAGGGAGGGCGCTTGGGCAGAGAGCCCAGGGTGGATGGGTTTGGGACTCGGAGAAATAAGCTTCAGACACTCCGAGCAGCCCGGTGACAGGGATGTGGTGACAAGTGGGTAGATGTGGGTGGCAGCCCCCCAGAACCCCATTAGCAACTCTGATGCTGAGGTGCCAGCGCCCCCACAACCAATGGCAGAAGCCGACGCCTGGGCAAGTGCGCACAGGGCTCCACCAGCTGCACTTTGCTGGTGCCCGGCCGCTCTGCTGTCCATCTTCCATCGTCCTGCTGCCCTGGCCTCGCACAGGGAGTCCGTCACCCTGAGTGAGAGGCCTGCATGGGAGGCTGGCGTCTCTCCTGGAGCATCGCCCTCTCCCTAAGCGCCTGACCCCAGGTCACAGAGCCGCTCCCTGCAGTGGCCCCGAGACAGCACTGGCTTCTCTGCCGTGACCTCCTGGGGAGGGCGAGGGCCACCTGTCTCCGCATCAGCCAGCAGCTCTGGCCTGCGCCCCATGGCGCTCGGCGCTCGGAGAGTTGGCACCGAACTCCGCGCAGCTCACTCCCTCTTGAACCTCAAGGGCTGACTCAGAGAGCTGACTGCAGAGGCAGGGCCAGTGCTGGGAGCTGGGAGTGCTCTCTGCTGACGCACGGGAGCACGTGCCAGGCGACCACCGGGGAGGAGGCCTCGGGCTCTGACCTCCGCAGGGAACGCGGCCCCAGGGACAAAGGTTCCGAGGGCCTGGCGGTGCAGGCCAGCCCGGGGCAGCTGTGAGGAGACTCCCAACAGAACGAGGCGGGGCCGTGTTCCCTGTGGCCGGGGCTGAAGAGGCAGGAGCATCGTGGGCACCTGTCCAGCCGCCAGCACCTCCCAGCAGGACCGAGAACCAACAAGTGGCCGTCCTGCTCAGGGCGCTCAGGGAAGCGAGCGGCCCCTGCCAGAGCACACTCCTCTCCACACTCCTCTCCACACTCCTCTCCACACTCCTCTCCACACTCCTCTCGGTGGCAGGACAGTGGGAGGAGAAGTCTCTGCCCTGAGGAGTCGGCAGCTAACAGAGGGACACGGCAGGGCGTGCCCAGAGCAGAGAAGTGTCAGACAGGAGAGACGGGGTCTGGGCAAAGGCCCAGGTGCTCGGGCAGGTGGGAGGGTGCCCACAGGCCCTGGTCCAGAGGAGCGGGGAGCAGCACAGAAAGGCGCTGCGAGCAGAGCGGGCCTCCAGCGCAGGGAGCGAGCGTGGCAGGGAGCACACACCATGTCCCAGAGGAAAGAGAAGCCAGCAGAACCACAGTGAGGGCTGCGCACGGGAGAGACCCAGCCAGCACCGTGACCCGGGCTGGAGAGGTGAGCCCCCCCCTCACCCACCCCGAGGGGGCAGCCAGGCACTGATGCAGGGCCTCTGGGCAGGGGCCTAGACCCAGGAGCCAGGGGGGCCGCCGGGCAGGGGGGGAGGGGGGCACATGGCCAGCTCCCGACCACCCATACTCTCCTCCGGGTGGGTCTACTTTCCCATACAGACCCAACTTGGGAAAGGGCGCTTTGGGGACTCTGACAGCCCGGTGGTCACTCTACTTCCCGGGGCTGTAGGGAAAGGACCGGCGCTGGGCGGAGCCGTGTGGACAGTCCACAGCGTTCGGAAGACCCGTTGATCAAGTCCGAGGGAAGTCTGCCGTGTCGGGAAGGAGAGGGCACCGGGTGAAGGCTGTGGCGCTACACACACTTCACTGTCGGAGGCTCCTGGCGGAGAAAGGAGCCCGGCCCGCGGAGACAGCCCCCCTGGCCGGCATGTCACTGGCCCCAAGGCCAGGTGAGGAGAAGGAGCGCGTGACCTCCAGGTCCTGACTCAGGTCCCAGCAAGCCGGGCGCAGCGATCAGGGAGCCACCGGGCACCGTATCTCCCTGGGGCACACCGCCCAGCCCACGCAGCGCCCATCACATGAACAGCCAGCGGGGAGGGCGCTCGGGGGCACGGCTGCTGCACTGAGGCCTGCGCCGGGCCATCTGTGGGGAGCAGATTAGAGGCAGGAAATGCAGCTGGTGAGAAGCGAGCCCGAGAAAAGGCTTCCTGCGCTTTGTGCGGGAGCCATTGTTGCGGACGGACAGTGCCGCTCACCGCCCCTCTGAGAGCCGCTCGGTTTCCTGCGCGTCCAAGCAGCTGCGCCTCGGCTGCCCCGCCAGGCCCTGGTGACCCTGGACTCGGAGCAGAAAGGAGGGAACGGAGCAGACATGGGGGCCAGGCAGGGCGCGAGGGCCGAGGATAGGGCCTGTGCCCAGGACCTCGGGCGCAGGGCCACGTTCCCGCTGCCAGGAGACCCCCAGCAGTGTGAGCCTCTACTCCCAGCTCACCCAGCACACACTGCCATCGCCCGGTGACAAGGGTGGCCTCCTGAACCACAGGCCCGTGGAGACGGCCCGCTCAGGACAGGAGGCCTCAGGAGCAGAGTCACGCTCAGGTCAGCCCAGCCTCCAGTTAGGGCCGCAGCTCACACAGCCGGGAACTGACCAACAGCGCCCCTGTGTGCGGGCACAGGGGTGCGCGCCCCCCCCCGGACACAGCAGGGAATACACGTCCCGGAACACAGTGGTGGCCGTGAGCCGCCAGGCCTCTCCCATATCACACTCTCCCAAATCTCCACTCCACTGTGCCGCCTGCCTCCGGACAGCTGAGCCGTCCCCTTGGGAGGGGGTGTGCCACCTGTGCCCCAGCGCAATGCCACCTGGACAGGCTCGCCCACGGGCCGTTGCTGAGCGCCCAGGCCACCGTGGTCCCGCGCACCCACGGCAGGATGAGAGATTCGGTGGTTTTCACTGTATTCGCGATGCTGTCCAGACATCAGCTCTGACTCGGGAAGTCCCGTCCCCCAGAAAGGAGCTGCACCAGGAGCAGCGGCGCCTTCCCCGCGGCCTACCCACCGTCTGCTCCGCGGTCTGTGACCTGCCTGCTTAGGACACTGGTGTCTTTTTTAAAAATATTTTTTTATTGTTTTCAGAGAGGAAGAGAGAGGTAGAAACATCAATGATGAGAGACGCTGATCAGCTGCCTCCTGCAGACCGCCCCCCAACTGGGGATGGAGCCCACAGCCGCGCACATGCCCTGACCGGGAACTGAACTCCTCGTTCATGAGTCAATGCTCAACCACTGAGCCCGCCCGCCGGCCGGGCTGGTTTCTTTTTTGACTCCTTGGCTGTGTGGGCGAAAGGAGGCCCCTGCTGACCTGACAGGCTCAGGGAAGGCCGGCGTGAACCGTGCACACTCAGAGACCTGAAGTAACCACAACGGATGGTCTGAGATTAACACTGTTTAACTTCAAAAGCAGTTTAGCCCTGGCTGGTTTTGCCTGTGGACCAAAGGGTCCCAGGTTCTATTCCAGTCAAGGCACATGCCCAGGGTTGTGGGCCCGATCCCCAGTAGGGGGGGTGCAGGAGGCAGCCAATCCATGATTCTCTTCATCATTGATGTTTCTTTTTTTCTTTATAGGGCATAATGTCACAGGAAGGTCATAGTATTCTGCCACCTGTGAGGAGTAAGCCCAAGTTGCTGTTGGATGTGTTAATCACAGAGGAGTCATTCTTCAGGCACTCTGCTCTCTCCACATCCAAAATCATTGATGTTTCGATTTCTCTCTCCCTCTCACTTCCTCTCTGAAATCAATAAAAATATATTTAAAAAATAAAAATAAAAAGCACTTTATGGTGGGCAGTTATGTCCTCGGCCAGTATCTTCCCTGACAAATTTCAACTCTGACCTTAACTTGTACCTCCCCTC
>NW_005872022.1:53562-55424 GCF_000147115.1 Myotis lucifugus
GAGGAAGCGTTTGCAGAAAGACTATCCCAACTGCATCTCAACTTCCGCTGCAGTGAGGAGAGCTGGGCCTGGTGGCTGGACCGCCCTGCTCTCCCGGCAGCCTCCTCTGACCACGCCAGCCAGGGGAGCGCTCCCTCCCGGGAGCCGAGGTCCACGGCACCCCTCCCTGGGCCTCCCCTCCCCCTCCTCCCTTCCACGCCCCCTGCGGGTTTCCTCTGAGAGAGTCCCCCCCAGAATGACTGCCGATGGCCCTGTGACGTCAGCCTCCCCATCCCAGCTGCCCTGTGACGTTCACTCGCTCTGTGCCCCTCAGACGGACAACGACCCTGCAAGGTCCCCAGAGAGCACCCCACACCTGCGAGGGGTCGTCTAACGTGTTTTCAACAAACAAACAATAGAACAGCCAAGCGGCCAGAGCCCTGGGGACACGTGGAGAGCTGGCGGCCGGCCATGCCCTCAGCTCAGGCAGAGGAGGTGGCCTCCGCACCAGCAAGGGACAGAGGTCACACTCAGAACACACAGGGAGCAAGGGCCACCGCAGGCACCGGTCTCCAGGGGCTCCCAGACCAGGACCATGCTGACCAGGCACTGCTGAGCTGGCAGCACCTGTCGCACCCCGTCCACAGGGGACGCTACTGGAGGACGGTCCACTCTGTGGCCGCACAAGCAGGGACCAGCCCCTCTGCCCCTCCTGGTGGCACGGACACCGGATCCTGGGAGGGAGCACTCAGAAAGGCCCCGAGGGCCAGACAGAGGTCAGCGCGGCGCCCTGCCCGGAGCTCAGGGTGGAGCGGAGCCCCTTCAAGCAGGCCGGTGGGCCCAGGGCTTGCAGGAGGGAGAGGAACGGAAGGAAATGGAGGTTTCAGGAAAGGTGAGCAGCCAGGTGGGCTGAGGGAGGACGCAGATGGGGCGGCCGAGAGCCGGGGCGACCGGCCGGAGGCCTGGGGGGGCCCGGGCTCCTCCCCTCAGGCACTAAGGAGCCGTCACACTTTCACGTAAGGCTGCTGTGGGCCAGCTCCCGTGGCCTGAGCCCCACCGGCTACAAACTAAAACGAACTCAAGGCCAGTGGCCAGCGTCCCCCTCCACCCCGAACTGAGCTGCCTGCCCCGCACCTCACTCTGCAGCCCAGCGAGCAGGAAGCTGCCTGGCCCCGCTCAGCTCCTGGCCGAGGCCCCGGGTGGGTCCTGCCTCCCTCCCGCACGAGCTGCCTGCACCTCATCTGTATTCCACGGCATCAGGCCTCCCTTTTGCCTTCTTTGTGCTGCAGAGATGAGTAAGTTCCTAATCTCTGCTATCTCCCAGCTGCAAACGCTCAAGGTTCTTTTCTCTTTATTTAAAATATGAAATCTCATTTCAGATTCGCCGGAGACAGCGACCATCCTCACAGTGCTGACAGACACCCCCCTAGCCTCCCCCGCCACCAACTTTTTTTTTGTTTTTATGTATGTTTTGTTTTTTTGTAGAAGTAGTTGTGGTGTTTCTTATGTGTTATTTGGCTAGGGATAGTGGGGGGGGTGTGTGTGTTGCGGAGTTAGCATGGTCATTATGTGAGTATGGAGGAGTAAATTTGGGAGGATGAGTGGGGGTGTTGTGGGGGTGTGAGAGCAGTGGGGGCGTGGGGGGGTTAGTAGTTCTTGCTCTACGCCCCCTCTCGTTTTTTATTTAGTATAATTTGAAGCGCACCGGGGTGGGGGATGTCGGTGGTAATCTTAGATTGTTGCGACGACTATGTTGTATAGTATGTTCGGAGTGCGTGTAGGCAGTGGTTTTGATGTTGTGTGAGTAGATGTCTAGATGGTATAGAGTCTCAAGAGTTGGGAGGTTCACTGCACGGCTAGCTGTGTTAGCGTAGGGGAGGAGT
>NW_005872022.1:55524-58840 GCF_000147115.1 Myotis lucifugus
CACGTCCTGCCACCTGACGGTCAGGGCCCAGCACAGGCTCTGAGGGACACAGCCACGGGTCCACGCCGGCACAGGAGCCCCCCACAAACCACCTGCTGACTGTGAGGTGTCCCCGCCGAGAGCACGAGGCCGCAGCAGGGGTCGGCCTCCGCTCCCGCCCCATCCTTGCTCCGTGGCCCCGAAAAGCCCCACAGCTGGGGGCCTGAACGAGCTGACAAACGCGCACCCTGGCTGCGCTGAGCTCCCGACTCTGACACGAGTGCGAGGCAGCGGCTTCTGGAGTCCAGCTTTGGGGCCAGAACACGAGGTGTAAGAGAAGGTCACAGCCAGGCACTTGTGCCCTGGAGGGTGGTCACAAATGCCACCGTGTCTCCGTGACCTGCCCGCTCAGCCCTCCTCGCCCGCGTGTGACAGGCTCTCGGCCACTCCCAGGATCCCACCCCCGTCCTGTGCCCAGGCCCTGGCCGCCCAGCAGGGAGAGCCTCGGAATCAGCGGTCCTGACCAGCCCCCGGGAAGCAGGAGGGAACCCGGGAAGCTGGGAGCCACGCTGGCCTGCACCTCGGGTCCTGGCTGCACGGCAGACCCTCACCATGGCCACGCTCCGTCTCTCAGCGTCCTGAGTAATTCCTCTGCCGGGAGGGGGAGGGGTGGCATGGGGATGTCCAGGGCGGGGCCCAGCCGGGCTGAGCCGCAGGCAGGAGCCCCGGCGCCTTGCCCTCAAGCTCACCTTCCTTCTCCCGACACATCTGATGAGTTGACATTGGTGTTAAAATCTTATCATTTATGTAACAGCTCAGTTATTAACGGAGTCTCGTTTGCACGTGTCAGCAGGGGAGAAAATCACCTAATTAACCACTTTTCCATCAGCAAGAGGAGGGGCTGTGCTGCCAATTTGTTTTCAACTCCTCCTTCCGACTCTCCATGTTTGCTCCTTCACCAGGTAAGATCTATAACCCTTGTCAACAAGGGACTGGAACCTCTACCAATATACCCACCATCAACACCATCGCCACCACCGTTTGCATTCTCACCATCACCACATCACCACCACCATCACCATCACCACATCACCACCACCACCACCACCATCATTATCACCGTCACTATCACCACCACCACAACTATCACCACCATCACCACCACCAATATCCTCACCTTCATCATCACCATCACTATGATCACCACCATCACAACCATCATCACCAATATCACCACCTTCCTCAACATCATCACCATCATCATTACCACCAACATTATCACCATCAACGTCACCACCAAAATGACCACCACCACCAGCATCATTACCACCACGACCACCACCAATATCACTACAGACACCACCCCTAGGTCCACCACCAACACAGCATTTTCCCTGCTCCTTCGGGAACGTAGAGTCAACATCTGGAATAGCCTCTGCAGATGTGCCCTGGTCCTCTCAGGACATCAGCCCACAACCTGAAGGACAGCCTTGCACCTCCAGACCCAATCGCACAGGCCGGCCCTTGGGAGAACAGGCCTGCGTTCTCTCTGCCTGGAGAGCCCACAAGTGGATAACTCCTCCTGGGCTTCAGAGTCCCCCCTCTTCCTCAGGGAGGCTGTCCCCAGACCCCCCAGCCGTGCTGGCTCAGTGTGGGCGCAGCTGCGCTGTCCTGTACACAGTAACACCCAGCGGATGTGCTCCTGTGTGAAAGGGTAAACTGAGGCGGGAAAGAGAGGAGGGAAGGAAGAAGCCCAGCTACCCTGAGACACTGCCTTCCCCGGGCCCAGGTCACAGAGCGGGGCTCTCACCTCCAGGCCGTCCCCAGACAGCAGCAGTGGGAGGGGCACCGGGCAGAGCCCACCCCCTTGACCTGTAGGCCTGACTGAGCTCGGGGGCTCCAGTCCTCTCAGGAGCAGGAGCCACGGCAACAGAAACCTCAAAATGTTCCCAGGGGGCTATTGGTGAGAAACAGGGAGCAGAAGGGGGGGTGCAGAAGAGAAAGGGTAGGGGACGGGCTCACACCCACCCAGAGGCCCCTCAGCCTGGCCCGGCAGAGTGAACCGCTGACCAGAGTCCCGCGGGGTCCCCTGCGGACCGACAGTCACAGGTGGTGCCTGACTCTGGGAACACGTGTGGAGAGCACGGGCTGGGGGCCTCCATGCACCGGGTCCTGACCACAGCTGTCACCCAGGCGTGGGGAGCAGAAAATCAGACACGCAGCCCGCGCCTGCCACCCAGCCCTACGCCAGGTGCGCTCCCGCCCCGCGGCAAGCGGGCTCCCGTGGACAGGGAACACCTCGGCCGAGGCGTGACCGGCCACATCTGCCACTCAAATCCTGTGGCTGGATTTCCACACCGGGTGGGAGCCAGGACAAAGGCGAGGGTGGCAGCGAGCTCTCCAAGCGCCCATCACACCGGCTGAGGACAGGCCAGGGCATGGTGTGGCCAGGACCCTCACGGCACCACACTGTCTGGGGAGAGGGCAGGAGTCCACACGTGTTTCTGCGCGGTTCCCCAGCCAGCTCCCCGGCTTAAATGCCTTTGCTCTGTGAAGTTGTTGACCTGAGCGCATAACTGCTGTAGACTGTGTTACATGCTCGTCCTGACACCGCCAAGTCCCACGGGAATTATCCCAGCACAGGGGAACCACCCAGCTCCCACTCCGGCTGCCCCCTCCCCGCCCACACGGTGCACATGACAAGTCCTGGGAGCCATGCAGTCTTCAAACCACAGCATGGGCTCCGCCGGGGAGCAGGGACAGAGGCCACTCCCTCCCCCAGCACCGAGCCAGCGAGTGACACGCAGCCCGCCCGAGCGGAGCCAGGCCTCTGCCCAGAGCCCTGCCAGGTGGGCACAGGAGGGGCACAGCGTGTCCTGTGGGGAGAGGGTCCTGGCAGGAAGGAGCGGCACAGAGGCCACGGCGGGGCGGCCTTGAAGCCCAAGACAGGTTCCAACAGTTCCCGGGCTGCCCTGTGAAGAAGGGATGAGAGACAAGAGAAGCGCAGGCCCGCTGGGCTGCAGGGCTGAGGTCCAGGCCGGGCTGCGGGGCAGGGCTGGGATGGAGCAGCCTGTGGAGTGAAGCCTGGGCTGTCCTGAGCCCACGCTCCGAGCCCCACACTGAGAAGGGACTGGTCCCTGCAGGTGTCAGTCACTCGACAAGCTGAAACCCCCGCCTCCCCCCCCCCCCCCCACACAGAACTCCCCGCAGGACGAGCCCGCCCCTCCGCCCCTCGGGGCCACCTTCATGTAGTAAGCCATCCTCCAGAATCACGCTCCAGCAGAGAAGGCGCTGCCCTCATCACCTTAACAAACTTCTGCTGGTCACTTGGCAGCCT
>NW_005872022.1:59515-81077 GCF_000147115.1 Myotis lucifugus
AGCTCCCTCCCACACCCGCCTTCTGCCCTCACAGGCCCCGCGGGCCCTGCCACTTGGTAAACACGTTCAAGATGCTGAAAGCCCAACAGCTCTGTCGACCGCATGGATCGGACTCAGGGAAACCAGGGGCGGCTCACAGGCCGACTTCACCCCCAGGGAGCGCACCCACCCTGGGTCCCATTTCACCACCAGTGAGGACATGGGGCGGAGCTGCCAAGGGGCCTGTCCAGGGCTCCCGGCCCCACACGAGCACCCTCGCCACCGGCCAGGAAAGGGGGTGAGCAGTACCGACACTCGCCTGCGAGTCCTGGGGACGTGTCTGGGCGGGTCACGGGCAATGGCTGCCTCCGGGCCACGGCCACCGGGTGTGTCCTGCACAGGACGCCCGGCTGCCCAGCTGCGAGGTGCCCTGCCAGCTTACCTGGCGCAGAGGGACAAGCTGCCCCATCCAGGTGCTCAGAATTACCTATTTGTAAAGTGCTGACCAAATAAATCCCCAAAATGGATCGTTTTAAAATAAAAGCAGATGCTGGAGATTTCATCACGTACAACGACACCTCCGTACAGTGGAGCCAGCGCGGCGGCATTGTGTCAGCGCGAGTGCAATTACCGGAGCGGCTCCCCCCACCATCCGCGCCATTCATCCCGCAGAATAAGCGCAGATGTTCCCTCGGAGCAGAGAGAAGATGAGCGCCTTTCAAATGACACTTTTTCAGTTTAAAACTTTATTTAAAATAAAAAGTTATTTAAGTGAAACTCACACAGTTTCCCCCTTGTTTGACTGGCTATGGGTGTTGCCTTCCCAGGCTGCTTCCGCCTAATTGGACTTTCCATTTTCAAATGAACATCTGTGCTGAGGGCTCAGCGCTTTGTGGAGCCGCCCGGGAAGGTCTGCAGAGCCTCCCGCAAACGCTGGTCACGGGCGCCCGCCTTCCCGGCCGGGGCTGGCAGCTGGGCTGGCCCTGGCTCTGAGTGGAGAGAACTTTCCAGTCTCCAGAGCGGAAACAAGGGTGCACAAGGGTGTGCGCACGGGGAGCGGCTAGCCCTGCCCTCCTCCCGGGCACACACAGCGGGGGAGCTGCTAGCCTGGCCCTCCTCCCGGGCACACACAGCGGGGGAGCTGCTAGCCCGGCCCTCCTCCCGGGCACACACAGCGGGGGAGCTGCTAGCCCGGCCCTCCTCCCGGGCACACACAGCAGGGCCCCCCGCCTGAGGGGAAGGCTGCCCCATCGAATGCCACCCTTCTCCCCACGTTGTGTGTGCCAGCTGCTGGGACATGCAGGGCCACCAGGACACCAGGCAGGCACCACCAAGTGGGGGCTTCAGCCCAGCCACTGGAGGCT
Source organism: Myotis lucifugus (assembly GCF_000147115.1). Taxonomy (NCBI): domain Eukaryota; kingdom Metazoa; phylum Chordata; class Mammalia; order Chiroptera; family Vespertilionidae; genus Myotis; species Myotis lucifugus. Next base: position 60,859 of record NW_005872022.1, read on the forward strand.
CCCTGGACCCGTGCCCCCCACACCTGCCCCCCAGCTGAGCCCCGGACAGCTGGACCGCGAGTCCCACGGAGGAGGACCTAGCTCTGCTCTGGCACCTCCCCTGCCACCTTGAAGGCGCCGCAAGCTCTGCCCCAGAGCTGCGCAGGCCCTGGGGGTGAAGATGGGCAGCGTCCCCACGCCTCAGTTTCCTTTTCTGTCAGTGTGGACAGTGCCTCAGCTTAAGCTGCCCGCCTGGCCACTGGAGGCACACCCAGGATTAAGTGCAGAAAGAAGGGTTTTATGAGCGAGCACCATGAAGGAAACCTGACGTTTGCCCTGCCTGGGGGGCTGGAGGAGGGGACGGGGACAGCCACGGCCTCACTGTCCGCTTCCTGTCCCTGCTCCAGCCCCTGGAGCGCAGACAGAGCCCTCGGCCGCCCGCGTGTGGGCCTAAGCGCTTGGAAACACTTCTATGTTCTTACAGCGCTATATTTAGAAACCTCTAAAGAAAGCCAGGAGGGTGTTGCAATAATGTACGTTTTTAAACTCACTAATTGAATGTTGCCATTACGAGTGCTATTTTGGGCCATCTGCTCACCATGTAATTTAGGAACTAGATTCTCATCTCACAGGACACATTGTCGCTGCTCTGTGGCCACTCACTGGCTATTCCTCACACACACACACGTGTGCACATACGCACACATGCATACACGTGTACACACACACACACACACATACACACGCACACACACGCTGCAATTGGCAGCCACAGCTGCCTCCTATCGCACGGTGCCGGGTCAGGGCGACGACAGAGTGGCGAGCAGGGTCACCGAGCCCCGGGGTGGAAGGACAGTGACGGTCACGAGGCCACAGCGTGCCAAGTCCCGGAGGGGGTCCCCTCTGGGCTGGAGGCAGCAGGAATGTCTGCAGGTTAAGCCATAGCCTTCCTTCCAAGGCTCCCACACCCTACCCCCAGAAACCGTGCCTCAAGCCCTAAAACCTCCGCCAGCCGCCAGACTGCGAGTCGGGGACCGGCTGCACCCCAGCTCACGGCGGGCCGGCCTGCGATGGACGCCTGAGACCCTCCCCACTCCGTGGCGTCCTGAGGGCTCCATGAGCCAGGCAGGCCTCTCCGACAGCAGGCCCGTCGCCGCTGTTCACGTGCAAGTCAACTCCTATCGACACGGCCGACGGGGTCTGGCCCCGAGCCACTCGGCCCGCGGGCGTGAGCCTCTTCTCCACGCACAGCGCAGGCACTGGTGTGAGAATCAGAGGCCTCTCCTGCCCCAAGTGAGAGTCCTGTCGCTGAAAGTGCCATTGCTTCGGACGACGCGGGTGCTCCAGGCGCTTCCAGGTCTCGTGATGGGCACAGTGTCTGCACGAGACTCTCCACCTGTGAGGCGCCGCCTGGCGAAGAGGTGGGCGCACGCTGCCGGGAGAGCTTGTCACCCCCCCACCTCCGCAGAGCACGCACACGTCCACCCACACAGCCGCCAGGTCCTTGAGCCTCTCCTCCCCCGGAGGGAAGAAAGGCTGCAGGACGCGGGGGCTGAAAAGGAAAAGGCAGACTTTCAGTAGAAGCACCGAGGGCGCGGGGAGGCCCAGACTTCAGAGGAAAGAGCAAAATCAAGAGGAACAGAGGAGCAGCGCACACGGGGAGGGACCTCCCCCCTCCCCCCTCCCCCCGTGTCCACCACGCACCTTTCCCCTCGCCCCCCGTGTCCACTGCACACACCTCTCCCCATGTCCACCGCACACACCTCTCCCCGTGTCCACCGCACACACCTCACCCCGTGTCCACCACGCACCTCACCCCGTGTCCACCACGCACCTCACCCCGTGTCCACCGCACACACCTCCCCCCGTGTCCACCGCACACACCTCACCCCGTGTCCACAGCACACACCTCACCCCATGTCCACCGCACACCTCTCCCCTCCCCCGCCGTGTCCACCGCACACTCTGCACTGATCTTGGGTGAGAAAGGGAGGAGCACCCTAAGTTGGAAAGGGGCTCCGACACATCCACTCGCTCGCCCACAGTCAAGACAGCCAGTCTGAGGCAGAGATGCCAGGCCCACCACTCCCGCTGCCTGTCCCAGGTCTCCACCACCCACCTAAAACCCACGTCACCACGGGCGCGTGCGAGGAGCGGGCCCTGCACGGCAGACAAGAAGCGCCTGTCCCCTGAGGGGCCTCAGGTCTAGAGGGCGAGCAGCCACCGCGGACAGCCCAGCTGAGAGCGGGTGGGGCACGGGGCAGAGTCCTCTGCGCCCCAGGGCATGGAGGCTGCTCAGTGACCAGCAGGACAGGCCACTGCCCACAGGGCAGGGGGACTGGGCAGCAGGAGCTGCCGTCAGCGAGTGCACAGGAGGAAGGCGCTCAGAGTGCGTCAGGGGCCTGGAGCGGAGGCGGGTGCCCCCCCTCGGCGCTTGGTGCCGGGCCTGAGTCTCTCAGAAGCCGCCTCCGTGTGGAGCGGTGTCTCCCAGAGCTGTTTCCCCAACAACACAAGCCGGTTTTTATAAAACAAAACATGATAATGATCTTGGCTGCACATTCCAGGAAAGACGTGCCAACAGGAACACATCTGGGGAGCAGGCACAGGAGGTGGGGGACACGGTGCTGAGCGGCCTCACACCGCCTCTCCGGGAAGTGCCGGGCGGGCCCAAGGCGGCCGGAGGGGGGACAAGGACCCCTGGTTTGTGGAGGGTCTCCCTGCTCACCCGACACTGCAGCAGGTCAGCTCTAGGCCGAGCAGCCAGGGGACCGCTGGGGCACCGCAGGGGCACAGGGCCCCGCGGGAAGACGCATGAGGTGCCACCCCACCGGACAAGCTCGCAGCCACACAAGACAGGCGCGCACGGTGCACGTCAGGGCCTCGCAGGGAGAGTGGACGAGCAGTGACCACAGGCCCCGCGGGCAGGGACCACAGCGCATCTGCAGGACCAGACCCAACAGTGTGGCTCTGAGGGTCCCGCCAGTTGTGAGGTTTCCTGCGACTTTGTCCCGTGAACCAATGAGCAGGCTGCTTGCACAGGCGTGCAGGCGAGGAGGGTGCCGGAAGGGATAGCACGCTGCTCTCCAGCGCACGGGGGGCTCTGGCTCCGAGGGACAGGGTGGGAGGATGCTGCAAACAAGCCCCCATGTGGGCCACAGAGCCCAGGGCACTTGCCCTCCCGCCTCACCCCGCCAGGTGCGTCACGGTCCCGGCACCACGGGCAGGGTAAGCGGCTCTGCAGCGTGGAGGGTCCGGGCCCGGGCGGGACTGTGCTGGGATCCTGTCAGCCTAGAGCCGAGCTGGCGGAGCTGCAGAGCCGGAGGGCCCGGGCCCGGGCGGGACTGTGCTGGGATCCGGGCAGCCCAGAGCCGAGCTGGCAGAGGTGTAGCGTGGAGGGCCTGGGCCCGGGCGGGACTGTGCTGGGATCCGGGCAGCCCAGAGCGGAGCTGGCGGAGCTGCAGAGCCGGAGGGCCCGCGCAGACAGCAGGCACCAGAGCGCGAGGACATCTCTGGGCCTAAGTGACTGCTGCTTGTCACCTCCCTGGGGCCTGTGAGCTCCACCCCAGAGAACCACCTGCTGGCCACTGGCCGGGCCGCAGGGACCCTCCCCCAATCCGTGCAGACAGACGGGCAAAGACACAGACACCCTCAGATCGCAGCTGAGAAGCCGGCCTGGGGAAAAGCCCCCACTGTTCAACGTAGTGCCCCCCGTGGGTGAGACTGGAGGGATGGACTGGCTGACGTCACACGTCACCTAAAATGTGGGGGAAGGAGGACTCGCTGTTGTTTTCATTTTTAATTGAACAATTACATGAGGAACAAGAAAGACACACCCACTCCCCGGAGCCGGCACAGGCTGGCAGCACCGGGGCCTCGGGCTGCGGGTCACACTGGCGGGCACCTTGGAACCCGGAGCTGTGCACACAGACCTGCCTGCAGGCCTCCCTGCACCCCACACCCGGGAACCTCACCACTGGGGCCCGGAGCCACACAGCAGGTGCTGATCACGTGGAGGTGCAGGCCCTCCCCACGCGTGGAGGGCGACCCCGACCCGAGCTCCGCGGAGGCCTGGCCGTGCTCCGATGAAGAGACGGAGTCGCCAGAGGCCCAGCTGGTGAAGGACAGGACAGCCGCTCCGGCACGCACACTCTAGCACCCGCGTTTCCAGGGCTGCTCCAGGCGGGGCCTGGCCGCTCACCGTCCCTCCCACTCGTGGGATGCTGCCTGTCATCACGCCTGGCCACTGGGTGAGCATATAACACAAGACCACGGGCTCTGGCTGGTTGCTCAGTGGTTAGAGCGCCGGCCTGAGCACCAAGAGCGTGCAGGTTTGACTCCCGGTCAAGGCACACACCTGGGTTGCAGGGCTGATCCCCAGCCCCAGTCGGGGTGAGTGCGGGAGGCAACCAATCCACGTGTCTGTCTCACAGATGTTGTTCTCTTCCTCTCTCTCCCCACTCCCTCCCTCCCTCCCACTCTCTCCAAAAAGCAATGGGAAAAACACCCTCAGGTGAGGATTAACAATAACAAAATAAACGAAAAACCAGAGGAGTCACGATGCCCCAAACCCACCTCTGAAACTGTGTCCGTTTCACTCCCGGGGCCACCAGGACCGAGCTCCTGCCACCAGTGCTGACTGGCCGCTGCAGGAAAGCCTGCCAGCCAGTGAAATCGGGGATGGGGTGGCGGGGGCGCAGCACGAGACGGGGGCACAGTGCAGACACGGGGGGCGCAGTGGAGAGGTGGGGGGCACTGGTTTCGCCCCGGTTCTCTGTGCCTGAGGTTGACCCCGATCCTCCAGCCCACAGAGCGGACGTACTGTTTGCTCCTGTGGGTGAGGGCAGGCTCCCTCCTCTACAACCAGAAACGGCCACCCTCCCCTCCCCTGGGGCGGTCCGGGTGTTCTCTGGGCCCAGGAAGCGGGGCCAGCGGGCGCCTGGCTCCTCAAGGACGCACCGGAGAAACCTCCATCCAAGGGCGGCGCTGAGCGAGGGGGACGGGCCCCGCTGCTGCAGGAAGCTGGTCTGAGGCAATTAAGTCTGTTTCAGAGTGGGTTTGGCGGGAGGTGCTCAATCGATAGATCCCTCCAGCACACGTCCCTGCAGGTAAGGATCAATCAGGCAAAGGCTCCCAATCTGCTCCCGCTGAGCCGAGAAGCAAAGCTGTTTACCATTCATGCCCAGAAATAAAGAAATGAACCCACCAATTAGTCAGCACCTTTGTTTCTCGGGAAAAGCTTTTAGTTGCTCCAAAAGAGCCCGGCCCCCGCGCGGCCCTCCATTAAGGCGCAGGTGGACGCCGAGGAGCCGAGTGCACGCTCAGGAAGGGTGGGGGGCGAGCGCAGCGCGGCCTGGAGACAGACCTCAGGGCAGGACGGGCTGTGGGCCACCTTCCCACGCTGGGAAGCACGGCACCCACCACAGGGGCCTGGGACCCGTGCCGCAGAGCCCGGTGCTCACGGGCACCCAGACCCTGGGACGGAGGTGCCGCCTGCCGGGCGGGTTCTGGACCAGGCTCCTTGCCCCTCGGCTGAGTGTCCACGAACCGTGGATCTGCTGGCTCCTGGGGTGCAGCGGGGTGAGCCCCGTCTCTGAGCACATGCTCAGTTGCCTTCTCCCAGGGCCGACTCCAGCTCCATGTCAAAGTGAGGAGCCAGCTCTTGGACAAAAGGAACCCATGTGGCCACCAGCCACTCACACACCAGTCCCACCAGGTAGTCACTCAGGGGCCGAGCCCCCCCAAGAAGCCACCAGAAACCAGACGAAGCTCCTCGACTGGCCCATGAGGCCGCCACAGGGAAGCAGGTGGATGGCGCGCCCGCTGGACCTGGGCCACTGGTGCAGGTGGGCAGTCCCATGCTGACCTGCCCAGGAGGTCCTGCTATGAGCAGCGACAAGGTCAGACCATGGCCCCGGCCCCAGCCCCACGCGGGGACCACGGACAGGGCCTGCTGGTCAGGCCCCAGCACACAGGCCTGCCCCTCTGAAGCTCTTCCAGGTTCAAGGGCTCCGAGGACCCCCTGACTGAGCCACGTGTGCAGAGACTGGACGCGGAGCTGCGCCGTGTGCACTGAACTCGACCCCAACGACCCCACCTGCCACGAGGAGCCTAGAGAAGGGCCCGTGGGAGGTCCGCCTGCCCTGAGGATGGAGGCCAGCGCCAGGCCAGACTGCCTGCCTGCACCAGTGGGACGTCGCCGACCTGCCTGCGAAGAGGGAGAAGGTCAGCGGCAGCCACTCACATGCCAACTCCTGGAGCTGCCGAGAGAGAAGAGAACGGGGGAGGAGCGGCCAGAATCGCAGGGAGCAAATAAGAGCGAGACTGGACACAGCAGGCGGGGCTGCCGACAAAACGGCCCGGCTGTGGAGGCCCCGAGATGTGATGGTGACCACAAGGAAAAGCGAGCCGGGTGCCCGGTGAGCAGGCCTCAACCCGAGGGAGCGGCAGAGCTCAGGCAGGGCAGCGCGTCACGTGCTCGGCAGCCGCCACGGCCGGTACAGGCCCGGGTCTCAGAGCCCAGCAGCTTCCCGGCCCCGTGGCGCAGGAGCAAGGCCGCCTCCTAGAGACGCGGGGCTGCAGGCGGGGGCAGGGCCCCAGGCCACAAGGTGGGAACACGGGCAGGGGTGTGGAGAGGGAGAGGCGCTGAGAGGGCAGAACAGTCACACCTGGGACAGGGATGGAGGCCGCCTCCCCTCGCACTCACCCAGGCAACAGGCAGGAAGGGGGGGGGGGTTGACGCCAGCCAGGCCCAGGCTGCCCTCCTGTCAGTCTCCCGCCCGCACCAGGTATCCGTCTCCGGGCGTCCGGAGGGCCAGGCGCTGTGCCGTGTCAGACAGCCCCGCACCCTCAGGCCCTGCGAGCTCTCAGACATGGCCTTGGGGACTGGGTAGCTGGGTGCCTGTGCGCTCATGGCCCAGTGTGCCGTGGGCGAGGGTGGCTGAGGGTTCTGAGCCTCACGCGGGAGGCGATGAACCGTCCCCCCAGAGGGAGCAGGGGCGTCCTCAGACCCTGGGGCTGGCGGTGCGAGCCCCTGCGTGCTTCCTCTCCAATGGTTGCTGGTGCTTCTCTGGCAGCTCCTAACATAAACTAAGGAGACAAGCAAGAAAGAGTCCTGACATCTGTCCAGCCTCAAAGCTCAGGAAGACAGGCTACCTGACGAGTCAGCTCAAAGCATCCACTTGAAAGCGAGCCAGCACTCAGCTTCTAAGAAGCGGCCACTTAGCACCAGCCGCCGGGCCTGTGGCTCTGCCCGGAGACAGGCCACTCACTCTGGACACAGCTCCGCCAGGCGGGAGAGGGTACCGTGCTAGCTGCCACTTCCGGTGGACGGGGTGAGTCACTCACTGCCCCCGTCCGCCCTGGGCGCTGCGACAGGCCAGGGGCTGCAGACGGCAGTCAGAGGCGGCGGCCTGTCCTGGGAGCCCTGCAGGACCGGGAAGTGGACAGGCTCACGCCTGGGACAGACCCTGAGCTCCAATGAGGAAGCAACAGCTCACAGAGGAGAGAGGAGAGCGCCGGGCTGGGGTGCACACACACGGGGGGAGGAAGGGGGTCAGCCTGCACCCCTGCTGGGGGGCTGACGTGCCCACAGGGTCTCCTGAGGGAGGGAGCACGTGAAGGAGAACGGGACAGGGCCGGGGGAGGGGCTCTGCAGCCCTCCATACAGGGCACCTCTGCCTACAGGGCCTGCTCCGCTCTGGGGATGGGCCTGCGCAGCAGGCGGGGCCCTGGCCCTCGGAGCCACCTCCCGAGGAGCTGGGCCAAGAGAAAGGCCCACGGGGAAGCGCAGTCTGGAGGGTGAACCCACTGCCCTCAGGACACTGTGGGCACTGGGAGCCTCGCACCCCCTGCAGGCTGGGTGACCTTGAGCAAGAGCCTCACCCTCGGACTCCACCCGAGAGTAAGGACACGCCTCCCTCCGGCTCCGGCGGGCACTTACAGGGTCCCTGTCGAGCGCTGGCACTCGCAGGCGCAGGTAAGTGAGTGCACTTCAATCAGATCCACCTGCAGCAGGAGGCACTGAGCCACCTCCATCCTCCACCTCAGTCTCTGGTTTGGGGCAAAGACCAGCGGCTGGGCTGGCGCTCGTGTCCTGGGAGGGGCGGAAGCAGCCCCGACCCTTCCCAGCCTCTGGCTCCGAGGCCAGACGGTTCCTCACTCTGTGCCCTACAGTCCCCGGGCCCAGGCCACTGACCGAGCTGGCTTGTCATCAGCCAGCGCGATGCCTCCTGCCACCGGAGCCCTGAGGCCACACTGGCCCTCGGGCGGGGGGTGGGAGAGGCCACAGGCTCACCGGCAGTCTGCTCGTCAGGGAAGGTCCACCCACAAAAGGCAACCACGAGGACAGGGTTCGAGAAAAGGCTGGAGAGCAGCTCACTGACTGCTTGGGCTCCAGAGCCTCTGGTGGGAGCCACCTGCTCAGGGCCCCCCCGCCCCCCACCGTCCTCAGGCCCTGCCTGGAGCCTCTCGGGTCACGTCTGGCGGTGGATGAGCTGGGAGCCACAGGACACAATGACCCTCTGTCACGGAGGACTTGGGTGTGTCCTGCAGCCTCGACCATCACCAGACCGGGCCAACAGGGGCCCTGCATGGTCACTCTGTCCGGCCTGCTCCCCGGGGGCTGCAGCCAGAACACCCACCATCACCCCAGAGGCGACCACGGGCCCTCACATGAGCTGAAACGCAGTCTGGTCAGGGGTAAGCTTATGTGGGAGCGAGAGGGAAACCGAGGATGCCAGCGGGGGTGGGGGGCACACGCACTCTCTCAGCCTCGTCTCCAAGGGCGACTCTCAGAGGTGCCAGGATCGAGGCGGAGGGAGGAGAGCGGTGCCCGCTGGGCGCCCAGCAGAGGCGGCATATCCCCCCCCCCCTGCTCCCCCAGCTCTCAGGGGAGGCCCTTGCGGACGGCGAGACTGGATCTGAGAGCAGGCGGTACTTTCACCTCCTTTCTAGGCCCAGAGCCAGTGGGGACGTGGCCAGTAGAGCAGGGCTGAGCGGCCCCCTCTCGGTGACAGGCCTGCCCCCCCCCACCCCCACCCCTCGCGACAACATGCAGGGCAGGGCAGAGGCAGGTGCCCGCACAGGGGAGGGCCGGTGGGTCGGACTGTGGAAACGCGAGGGTCTTACTGGGGTGGAGAACGGAAGGCTTCTCCCTGCAGGACCTCTCGTTCCCTCCCTCCCCCGAGACCCGCTCTCTGCCGCCGATGACAGGCGCCGAGGAAACCGCCTCAAACACAACTCCAGACCCGAAGCCTCCGCCTTCCTCTCCCGGAGGAGACGGGCCGCCCCAGGCCTCCGGGGTCTGCAGAGACGGCCGGGCAGACACACGCATCTCCCTGACGAGAGGAGGACAAGCAGAGCGGACACGCAGCCCCCGCGGCCCCCGTCGGTGAAACAGGCAGTGATTTTTCACACGCAGACGAGGTGGTCCACTGGAGCTCACGCCGCGCCCCTGGCTGGCAGCCGCCCCGGAGCCGCTGCAGCCACCACAGCAGAGGGGCTCCCAGCGCTCTGTCTCCACCGTCTTGTCAGGATCAGGCCACAGCGGAGGGAAGACCCTGTGAGGGTGAGCCCAGGGCGTCTGACCTTAGAGCAGCTGCCACCCACTGACCCTCCATCTCCAAGCAGCCTCCCGAGTCAGCAGGCGGCCTCCACGGGGCACCACAGGCTCCGCCCAAGGCCCAGGGACGTGCCAGTCCAGCGGGTGCCCTCTCCCGGCGCTGCTCCGCGTCCGAGGCCCAGCCCCCGGGTGAGGCCCCAACGCCAGGCCCCAGCCCACCAGACACATCTCCTCTCCTGAGCCCCCGTGACCGGGGCTGCAACCCTCTCCCCACAGCAGGCATCTGGGTATGTGAGACTGGACCGCAGCTCCACCGGGCTGACCACGCCGAGGCCCGGGCACAGCCAGGAGCCCCGAGCTGCTGGCAGAGACACTACCAACGCCCGGCGCCTCGAGGGCACAGCCTGCCACAAGCAGCAGTCTAACTTCTGAGGGTGATTTGAAACGAAGGTAGATTATGGAGTAAATTACACACAGGAAGGATATTAAATCATAAAACTGCCACAAAACGTCCCCAGGGAGCAGCTCACCTGGGACAGGCCCTGGGCGGCACCCGCTGGTGCAGCGTCACAGCCGCCTGCAGGGGAGCACGAGCCCCCACTGCAGCCCTCGCGTGGGGCTCCTTCCTCTCGTGCTGCCTCAGGCGGGAGTGGCCGCCCTCAGACACGGCCCGTCCACGGCGACTGAGAGAACGGAGCTGGGAAACACTCAGGCTAACCCAGGTGCCCGGACACCCAGAGAGGGGCCTGGGAATCCCCAATCTCAGCGCAAGGCCTGCCTGGGAGCCAGCCCCCCTCGCCCCCAGGACCCCAGGGCTCTCCAACGTGAGCCGGCACAGGTGTGTCCCACTCCCCGGGGCACTGGGAGCTTCTGAAAGGGCATGGGCCTCGCTGCCCCCCCCCCCCCCGGCCAATCACAGCAGCTCACTGGGGCCAGCGGGCCGGGGGCATTCTGGAAAGGTTCCAAGCAGCCCTGGCCCAGATGCCACCCTGGGAAGGAAGGACGCGCTCTGAGGCTGCCAAGGCAGAACCCGGGCTTCCCTGGCTTCTACAAGAGGCTGTATTAAAAACGGTCTAAACACAATAAAATCTGTTACATTTATGGCAGGAAAATATGGAAAGACAATAAAACCAGTGGAGCACAGGATGAGAGAACACTGCGGCCCACGGCTCCCAACAGGGGCAGACGAACAGATAGACTGCTAAACGAAGAGGAGTTTAAGCCAATTTAAAACTCAAAGTTCCATCTCTCCTTCCCCAGGGTCTGCACAGCTCACTCACGGAGGCCAGCCAGCAGCCAGGTGTGTCCCCGCCTGTCCCCCTTCCTCCTCGGGGCCTCCTTTATCGTCTGATGCCAACCCCACTTCCCCACTTCAGCACCCGCCTCCCATGGAAACAGGCCTCGGGGGCTGGCCACGCCCACCTGAAACCCCAGCCGGAATGAGCGCCAGGACACCAGGGGCTCGGACCCTAACGGAGCTGGTGAGGAAGCGTGCCCAGGCCGACATACTGAGGGGACTGGGCCGGCTCTGGGCAGCCCTCCCCTCCTGTCCCCTCCTGTCCCCTCCTGTCCATGCTGCAGGAGAGCAGACAGGCTGGAGAGGGTCCTGCCCACCTGCCTGTGCCTGAGTCTGAGGCGGGAGAGCTTCCTCTAGGCCCCTCCTACCGGTGGGTGGGTTTGGCTCCCTGCGATTAGCAGCCTGTGTCAGGTGATCCGTCTGCCACAATGAAGGGGCCAGTAGTGACACATTACTAACTAAAGCCCACAGTTCACATGAAGGGTCACTTTTTGCCCTTCTGGGTTCTACAAATTTCCAGATGTGTGATGTCACGGTCCACCGTTCCTGTGCCCTGCAGAGCACATTCAATGCCTGAACACTCCTGTGTGCTCCGCCTGCTCACCCCTCTCCCCTCACCCTGGCAGCCGCCCGTCCTCCTATCTCCATGCTCTGGCTCCCCCAGAACGTCCTGGACTTGGACTCCCTCTACACACAGCCTTTCAGACGGGCTTCCATCACTTAGGCACGTGCGTCCGAGGCCCCTCCTGTCTTCTCGTGGCTGACAGCTCATGTCTCTTTGGTGCCGGGTAGCGTCCCGCGGTCTGCGGGACCACCGTCTGTCTACCCACCACCCCCGGAAGGACTGCTTGGGTATTTCCAAGTTTTGTGACGACGGGTAAAGCTGAGAGAAGCATCTATGTGTAGGTTTTTTGTGGACATAAGCTTTCACATCTTTTGGGTAAATATCATGGAATGTAATTAATCAAATGGTAAAAGTATGTCTAGTTTGTAAGAAACTAACAAGCTGTCATCCAGAGTGGCTGCACCCTCTGCACCGCTCCAGCAATGAGGGAGGCCCTGCCGCCACCGCCGCCCCGCGTCCTGGCCGGCACTCGGCGCTGTCCGTGCCTGCAGTGGCCGTGCTGAGTGCGCGGCGGGCCTCGCTGTGGCTCTCATGTGCATTCCCTGCTGACACAGGTGCGGAGCGTGTTCTCGTGTACTTATAGGCCACCCCGGTGCCTTCCTTGGCGGGCTGTCTGTTCAGATCTGCTGCCGCGGTGTCACTGCTCTTCCTGTTGAGCTGCTTTCTGCCTGTTGAGTTCTGCGAGTGCTCTGGGGACCTGGGCACCAGTCCTTCCCCAGCCGTGCTCTGCAAGTGCTTTCCCCCAGCTCGGGCTTGCCTGCTCATTCTCCTCGTGGTCCCTTTCACAGCCACAGTTTACCATCTTAATGAATTCAGCTTACCACCCTTCCTTTCACAGATTGTGCTTTGGATGCTGAATCTGGAAAGTCATTGCCACACCGAAGGTCAGCCAGGCCCGCGCCTGCTGCCTCCCGCACCCGGCAGCTGTGCATCTTCTATGAAGGCCAACCACCCAGCAGGGCAGGCGGCTCCCTGAGGGCAGCTGTCAGTCCCTCCCCAACCCCCAACACCCCCCCCCCCCGCCTCAGCACACCCTTCACTCGGGCCCCGGGGAAAGCAGAGCAGTGCAGGGATGCCCGGGCAGCAACAACAGAAGGTAGGGCACAAGTGCACAGTAAAATGTTTCAAGAGCCAGATCTGTGTGGCTCAGTGGCTGAGTGTCGACCCTTGAACCAGGAGGTCACAGTTCGATTCCCGGTCAGCGCACATGCCAGGTTTTGGACACGATCCCCAGTAGAGGGCGTGTAGGAGGCAGCCGATCAATGATTCTCTCTCTTCATTGTTTCTATCTCCCTCTCCCTCTCTCTGAAATAAACATCAACATATTTTAAAATAATATTTAAAGATTACTAAAAAAGGAAAGACTACACCAATGTGACTTTTTTACAGTGTTTTCTGCCACGTAAACTTTCAAGTTTCTCCTTTTGTCTTCTATGCGCCCACGGTTCCCCGTGCTGCTCAGAGAGGCCTCAGAGGTCATGAAACACTGGGTGTTGAGCTCTGCACAGCCTCCCGATCAGAAGCTCTGCCCGGCAGGGTGACCCCTCCACCCAGCGTGCAGCCCTGAGCGCAGCTCTTCCTTCTGGCCTGGCTCCCGGGGCTCCCAGGCCTCCCAGTTTGCTGCTCTAGCACTTGGACTCTTCAGTCCCCTATCTGCTCCCTGCAACGCACCGCACGGCACAGTAGCCCCCCACGCCTGCGTCTCTGGGGGCCTGAAGCCCTCCCGGCCCTGACACACTGGCCGCGGCCATGGTCCATGGGCCGTGCCTGCTCAGGACCACCCGCCCCGCCCGGCCACTGTCTGGCTCTGCGTGTGCAGGGGCGAGGGGAGGCCGAAGTGACCACAGAGGAAGGAGGGAGGGAGTCCGGCAAACTCCTGGGAACAGCTTGGATTCGCCGACAAGAGGCACCTGGTGCCCCGGGAAGGACCCAGTCACCTCCCACACCAGAGTCCCGCCGTCACCAAGGAAGTGGGGACATGGTCCCTAGTGCAGTGGACGTCAGGGTCCCCGCCAGGAGAAACCGAGAGTGACGGGCCTCCAGGTGAGCCGCGCGGGCCCCCGCCCAGTGTCCGATGCTGAGGGACAAGGACAGCCACGGGAACCCAGACACGCTGGCTTCCGGAGTAACTTTCCTACGGCAACTGCGACAGACTAACCGCTAGGAACTGATTTCATTGGGGGATGACTTTGTTCCCAGTGCTTGACGAACGGGAGTTTCACATGTTATCCACTTCTACATCTCTCAACAATAAAAACTTATTTAAAAGGCCCATGAATATGTAAATGCCATTTTAAATATGGAAATGAAAGCACGGGGAAAGCAGTCTGGGTGTGAAATATTAATGGCAGCTCAATTGCTGGAGGAGCCGGAATGGCTGGTGGCATGTGGAGGAGCCTCGCCCGGAGGCCGGCCCAGGAGCCCGCCGCCACCTCTCAGCCACCTCGAGCCACAGGGACCAACCCTAGTACCTCTGCCAGTGCTCCCTCCGATCCCGGCCACTCCCGCCCTCAGCAGCGTGGTGAAGGCCCCGGGCAGCGAGCTCACCTCTCAGCCCGGCCAGGGCCACGTGCCCAGCAAGGATGGGCTGTGTCCCAGGTGACAGAGCAGGTAAGCAGCCTCCAGAGCCTCGAGCACACGGCTACCTGCTGGGTCAGAGGTCAGCCAAAGACATCGGCTGGCAGCTGGCTGGCCTGTGGTGGGGCCAGAAGTGAGGCCCCACAGCCCGAGGCTCAGGACCCCGACCCCGACCAGTGGAGCCAGGGCTTCAGGGAGCTTCCGGATGCGAAGAGGAGTGGCCTGGCCACTGTCCATGGACAGAACAAGAGCCCGAGCCCCACGGTGCCTCCCTGCGCCCACACCGGGTCCCAGACGGCAGCAGCACCTGGGCCCGTCAGACAGGCAGACCCTTCCCTCCCGAGACCTGCTGACCAGGCCCACGTCGACGGGCAGCAGGTGCTGCGTGTGACCGCGGGCGGGCGTTGGGCTAGGTGGCCGTCGGACCACACGGCGGAGAGGAGAGGAGCCACGCAGTCCTCACCCACGTGGGAGCGCGCTCCGCCCTCACCTTTGGGAATGAAACACCCGAGTGCCCACGGCGCAACGCTGTCCACTCGCCCTGGTCTCCGCTCGGCACGCGCCCAGGAGAAGCGCTGCCCTCACAGGGCACAGCCCAGGCCTGGGGCCCTCTCCCCCCACAGCCTCTCCCCCAACAGCTGCTCATCTACACCCCCTTCCAAAGTCACACAAGCACTGCCAGGTGCTGGTCCTGAGCCCAGACTTCCCACTGGGCCCCAAGATGGACTGAGTTCTCTCTCAGGGGTGACGGGCCTTGGTGTCAGGGACAAAACCACACGGTTAGTCTGGAAAATGAGAGCAACTCCAACAGGTCTCAGGGCCATGCTGGACCCGGCAGCGGGAGGGTCTGTGCCCCCGCAAGGTGCAGTGTGGGGCCCGCTTGGAGGGTCTCCCCAGCACAGGGAGGGGAGGGGAGAGCAGGGAAGGGAAGGGGAAGGCAGGGGAGGGGAGGGCAGAGGAGAGCAATTGCCAAGAAAGCACCTGGGAGAGACAGCCATTCACCCAGCTTCTTCAGGCCCTGCCCTCATCCCCCCCCCCGCCGCCCCCTAACTGGCCACCAAATGTACAGGCTTGGCGACAGCACTCCCCTGGGAAGCCCCGCAGGAGGCCTGAGGAGTGAGCAGAGCGGCTTCCAGGGCTGCGGCTCCACCTCCTGTCCACACGCGGCACTGCAGGCCGACCGACAGGCCAGGGTCCCTCCCAGCAAGAAGGAAGGAGGCTGGAGAACCCGCGGGAAGGGCAGGTCGGAGCAGGCGGCCGGAGTCACTCCCCTGCCACCGAGCTGGGCCCACGCGGCTCAGGCCCACACCTCACGCAGACCTCACCCAGAAAGGCTGGCCCTGGGTGGCCTCAGGGGAGCTTCGGGCGCCGCCTGCAGGTGCTCCTTGCCATGGAGGAGGAAGGGAGACAAACCCGACTCCTGAGAAGCCCGTCCGCAGGGGCACCGGGCACCAGGCACGGGCGGGAGCCCACCGAGTGTCCCCCAGAACAGGAGCCCCTCGACGAGCAAAGCTGATGGAGGCGGCGCCCGCTGCGGGCCGGGGTGCTCAGGCTGCGGACCACCCCCGCGAGGCAGAGCCCCTTTGGAGACAGAGACGCAGCG
Source organism: Myotis lucifugus (assembly GCF_000147115.1). Lineage (NCBI taxonomy): Eukaryota > Metazoa > Chordata > Mammalia > Chiroptera > Vespertilionidae > Myotis > Myotis lucifugus. The sequence continues at coordinate 76,499 of NW_005872022.1, forward strand.
CTGGGCGGCCGGCCCTCTGCTAGGCTGGCGTCCTGGAGAGGCCTGGCCTCCTCCGCCCCACGCAGGCGCCGGCACCCAGCAGACAGGCCACGCCCACGGTCCCAGCAGGCAGCGTGGGAGCAGGACACAGACAGCCCACAGCCCCCGCCGCGCTGAGGCCGCCGCGCTGAGGCCGGGAAGGTGACGCGGGTCCCTGCCAGACAGACAGCCGGCCACGCGGCAGGCAGGCCAGGCCTCGGGGCAAGCAGCCCCGCTCATGGGCGTCTCGCCTCGGGCACCGGGGCGTCCCTGCTTCTGTTTCTGAGGGCGTCCCAGTTCTGGGCAGGTCTGATGAGAGGGCACTTCTAAGAACGGCTCCCCGGCGGCTCTGTACCCACAAAATAAACGCCTCTCTCCCGCCGCACAAACCCCTTCGCGTCCCAGTGCTCCTGCGAGAGTGACACGTGTTCGTGCGTGTGCGTGTGTGTGTGCCACGCCAGCCCTGCCCCACACACCGCCCCGCACGCCGCCGGCACGGCACCCGGGTTCACATAACCACAGGCAGAAAACATGCCTTTTCAGAGCATGAACCTGGCTGAGCCGCCTGCCTGCTCAGAGGGACGCTGCCCTGGGAGCCCAGCTGCCAGTGTGGCCCCGTCAGCCTGGGCGGCAGCCTTCCCCAGTGCCTTTTGCTGGCAAGTCAGGTAACACATCACCTGGGTCTAAAGCAAAACAGCCAAGTTCACTCCCTGGCGGGACGCTGTGCGCACGGCTCTGAGCCACGGGCCTGCTGCAGTGTGAGACGCAGCCAAGGACGGGGTGGGTGCAGGATCCAGGAGATGGGTGCCAGGCAGCCAGCAGCCAATCAAAGGTGCCAACTCCTCCTCCTCCACTGCTGCGCACCTGGGCACACAGGAAGCACACCCGGGGGGGGGGCGGGGAGGGCTGAGGAAGAAATGCACGGGAAGGAGTGGGAGCACCAGTCCCTCCTCCGGTCGCCCTGAAGGGCGCCCGCCTGCCCCAGTCCTGATGCCGGGGCAAGGGCAGTCACCGCTGAATGCGACTGAGACAAAAGACCCCGGAAGGTTCTGTGCACCCAAGTGACATGGCCGCTCTGTGACTGGGGGACCCAGGTGCAGACGATGCTGGGCAGAGGCCAACCCAGGGGACAGAGGTAGAAGCAGGGCGAGCGGTCAGAGCGGCCATGGGGTCAGAGGAAAGATGAGGACCAGCAGGGAAGGACCAGTGTTGGGTCTGGGTGTGCACTGGAGCCAAGGTCATCTCCTTGTGGTTGGACCGGGGGTGGGAAAGAGAGGGAGCGAGTGAGGAGCAGGTTCACGCCTGCACCCAGAGCTGGGGTCACTCGTGCCCAGCAGACACGGAGCGAGCGGCCGCAGTGCCCCGAGTGGCTGCCGCGTGGCCGGGCAGTGCTCTGGCCAGAACCACAGTGGTGGATACCACCCAAATCTTACGGAGACAAGGAGAACCAATTAGCACCTAATGGAGAAAACGGAACGGCACAGCACGTCACCTGGGGAAGCCTGCGATACGGAGTCAGCTAAGGCCACGTGAGGAATCTGAGCTCAGCGGGACCTGGAGGGGGGACGCTGCCGGGGAGGCAGCCCGGCAGGGTGTGTGCCATGTCAGGGGACGGCCCGAGCTGGAGGCCCAGAGCAGAAGAGGGGAACGCGGCTGAGAGGGGCTGCAGGGGGCAGAGGCAGAAGCCACGCTTTCGACCCAAGTGGGGTCTGCTGCCACGGAGGGCGGAGCCACGGGGGCTGGGAAGGAATGGCCGATTCATTTCTGGTCAGCGGGGTTCCCTCGGGCAGCTTCGTGGAGGAGGTGGCACAGAGTGGACACAGCAACACAGGTTCTTACTGTCTGAAGGAAAACTGTAAGTGACAGAAGAGGGTATGGATTCATGGGCACCTGGGGGCAGAGCGCCCCACAGCTGTGAGGAGGGAGCACACGCTACTGCCCGCACGGCCCGCACACACAGCAGGGCGGGCAGCGGGGCCCAGGGTAGCGTCTGCCTGGAGTGTGGCCTCCATGTGGCCAGGCAGGCGGGCCCGGCTGACAGGAGCACAATGGTGAACGCACACAGTCCAGACTCAGGTAGTTCCATCCGCTGAGGAGGGACAGGGTGAGGGCACGAGGTCAGAAGAGAACCCAAATAGGAGGAAACCACTTCTGCTAGCGTCGGGGAGCCGGGCACCAGAGCCGGCTCCGCCCGCAGCACCCACAGTCCCTGGGTCAGGGTCAGGGTCAGGAGGCGCGGCCTGCGCGGCCCCGCCCTCCCCTGCTGCGTGGGGGCAGCAGCCTCTCCAGGTGCATCCTCGCCACCTGCCAGGACACGGCGCCCACTGGCACCTGACTGCACTCGATGGCCAACCCCCCCTCTGGTCATCACTGCTGGTCTAAAGGGCTTAACGTCGTCATGTCGCAAACGGAATCCCGGGCCCTGGGCTGTCACTGCCCTGCGCTCCTGCCAAAGCAGAGGAGACCCCCTTCCTAGGCCAGTGATGGCGAACCTTTTCAGCTCGGCGTGTCAGCATTTTGAAAAACCCTAACTTACCTCTGGTGCCGTGTCACATATAGAAATTTTTTTATCTTTGCAACCATAGTAAGACAAAGATGTATATTTTTGGTATTTATTTTATATATTTAAATGCCATTTAACAAAGAAAAATCAACCAAAAAAATGAGTTCGCGTGTCACCTCTGACACGCGTGTCATAGGTTCGCCATCACTGTCCTAGGCCCTCACCAAAGCCTCGCCCCTGCCTTTTCCCTCGCCTGCCACTTCCGATCCACAGCAAACCTCACCTGCTCCCTTTCCCAGGTGCCCACAAGTTCTACCGCTGCTGGGCTTCTGGCCCCAACAAGCTCACTGGAGCGCTCACCGCCGCGGGGCCCAGCTCACGCCTCCCAGTCACTCAGAAACGCGGGCAGCAGCCATCCGCGATGCTCGTTAGCGCTAACAAGGCCTCCTGTGCCGGCAGCAGGCCCAGCGCCGCACGGAAGATTCTGACTGAACTCTCCCGACACCCGGGTGCCAGCTGTCACCACCGTCACCGTGACAGGCGAGGCCGAGAAAGGCTGATTAACGCCCAGGGGCCCCGAGCTGCTGGGTGTGGGGCCGAGGCTGGAGCCCAGAGCGGGGCCGAGAAAGGAGACTCCCGGCCTCGCTGCAGTCGGGCGCAGGTGAAACCCTCCAGATGCGGAGCAGGACCAGCCTCAGGCATCTCGGTGCCTCCTGGCCCTGCTGGGCTCAGCAGCTGAGAGCACGGCCGCTCACACAGACCCCGGGACACGGGGCCGGGCCTGTGACACTTCCTCGGTGGGTGAGCGCGCAGCCTCGCGCTCCAGACCAACAGAATCACGACTGGCCAGCTGCTCTTCACTCGCCCTCGGGAAGCGGCAGAGAAACCAGCCCACCTGGCCATGCCAGGGAACACGCCAGCCACGGGCACCGCCTCCTCGGAGACAGTCCCCCAAATGCCACCCGGAGCCCCAGCACCGAGGGAGGCAGCACAGAGGAGCGGCCAGGCCGAGGCTCTCGGGGTTTGTCACCCTCCGACAAGCTGAGGCCAAGGGCTCCTCTGAGACCCCACAGCCGAGGAGGCAAACGCAGTGATCGGCACAGCCCAGAGCTGCCGGTGCCTCTGGGCGACCGGGTGGCCCGTGGGGACTGCTGCACAGGAACGTCAGGCTGGGAGAGCCGGCCAGGCCCGGCCAGGCAGACCGGCACCCAAAGAGCAGCCCCTGGACACAGGCCAGCGTTCCTCCGGGCTCACTGCCTTCCACCTGCCCCGGGGAGGCAGCCTGAGGCTTCCACGGGAGCAGAGGACGAGGGACACGGCCTCCCAAGCACTCCTCAGGAGTGTGGGCTCCACCCTCAAACCAACCACCGGAGCTCCGCAGACAGACAGCCAGGGTTCGAACCCTGTCCCTAGGACGCCCTAGCTGTGTGACCGGGCGGGGCGGAGGTCCTCCGCTGTGCACCGTCCACACCACAGCTCAGGTGGAGCCTGCCTGCGGCCCGGAGCACAGAGCACGGAGCCCGGCACGGGCGGAGGCACGGCAAACACCCTGCCCTGGCCCGCCGTCAGCACCCCTGGTCTCCAGTGAGGCACCTGAGCCGGATCCCCGACAGGGCCCTGAGAAGCCCGCTCCACTCACCAGGGAGCGCCCCTCCCAGCGGAGCAGAGCAGCCCGCCCCTGCAGGAGCCCGTCCTGTCCAGGACCCTCCGTGGAGCCCGCACCCGTCCTAGCAGAGTCGGCAGGACAGCAGGCCATAGGCCGAGCCACGAGGAAATGCAGCCTGGCCTGCAGTGTCCCCAGCTCCACCGCCAGCAGAGAGGCCTGGCCGACAGGGCACCCCGACAGAGGGCCCAGCACTCTGCTGTCTGCAGGGCGCCCTCCTGCACCCCCCCTGGGGCTCAGCACCACAGGGGACACGCTGTCACAGCTGCACATCCACAGGCCCGCCTGAGTGCTGCCCTGCACCCAACCCACCTCCCTGCCGCGCTTCCTCCTCACCTGCCCACTCTGACGGCCACTGAGCTGACAGCCGTGGGAGAAGCAGTGCTGCGTCCATG
>NW_005872022.1:81827-84312 GCF_000147115.1 Myotis lucifugus
CCAGCCTGATGAGAGCCCGGGCTCCTTCACAGACGCCCCCATCAGAGCAGCTGCCCAACCCCGGCCGGAAGCAGCGGCGCTGTGCACGGCCTCCTCCCCATCCTCCCGAGTCGGGCTCGCACAGCCCTCGATGACGCGTGCCTGAGGCCGGAACTGCCCGCCAGCCCGCTGTGAGACCTACGGGCACTGCTGCCTTCACTGGGCCGTTCCCTCACCCAGAAGGCGGGCCGATGACATGAGACAATGCCCGCGAGCCCCGGCACGAAGCCTGGGCTCGGGAAGTGCTCCAGAGTCCCCGCCAGGCATGTGCCGCGCGCAGCCTGTCACTCACCCTGCCGGCACGGAGTCGCCCGGGCGCCGTGCCATGTGCATCCGGCTGCGCCGGGCCGGCCGGCTTCAGGATGGGGCTGGAAGCCAGGCAAGGGCGATCACGCCTCACCTCCCGAGACCTGGCAGGCAGGCAGGCTCCCTTCCTCAGGTCCCCAACACCCCTGCTCCCCGGGGGGCTGCACCGGCTCTGAGAGGGAGCTCCTGGGGCGGGGGAGGGGCGGGGGCGCAGTCACACAGACAGGCCGCCTGCCCTCGGAGGGCTGCTTCCTGAGCAGAGTCCATTCCCAACACTCCCAGCAGCCAGTGGGACAGGTGAGCCCATGTTCCTGGCCACAGCGATGGCACGTGGGGCCTTGGCGGGACTGTTCCCTGCACGTGGTGCTCTGGCCAGAGCAGCCCATTTCACAGAGCACCCCTCAGCTTGGCAGGAAAAGATGCAGACAAGGGTCCTTCCCCCAATAGCTCATTCTGTCTCAAGTTCAAAGTGGGATGAAGAGGATCACCTGGAAAAATGTCGCTTTAATTTCAAATCATTTTTACGCCCGTTTCATCTGACCGAGCTTTGAAAGCAAAGGCAATCTTTATCACTGAGGTCTTCAAGCTTAACTGATGTGACGTCCAATGTAACCAGATGCTTCTAAAAGCCAATCTCCACAATGACATCAGCCCCGAATGAAAACCCTTCCTTCTGGCTGCTAATGAATGATTAGCACACTGTCCCCATGGGGCATGGCCAAGACCAGCTCCTCGGGGCTCCACTATCGCCCTCAGTCCCCTGGGCCTCGCTCCCGGAGCAGCCGGCCTCACTCAGCGGTCTCCGTCCTCAGCGATCAGGTGAGAGCTGGTCAGTCACCCCCTCCTCTGTGGGCACGTGACCTGTCTGGGCCAATGCGGCTTGAGGTGGAAGCTGCTGGCAGTGGTCCCTGGAGGTGTCCTGTTCCACAGGGACCAGGGAGGCCTCTGCTCCGCTGTGGGCGGGGCGCAGACGTGGAGGCGGCAGGCTGCCCTGCACGAGCCAGGCGTGGCGCGTAAGACACAGCCCAAGACCCCTCCTTTCCCACGGTCCCAGTTCCCTGTCGTCATCCATGGTCCCCAATGTTACATGGAAAATTCCAGAATGAACAGGGCCTGAGTTTTAAGTTGCGCACCGTTCTGAGTATCACGGTGCAGCCTGGCACCTCCGGCCTGTCCCGCTGGGACGCGAGCCCCCCTCGTCCAGCACCCACGCTGAGGGCGGGGCTGGTGCTCCCGTGACCCCTCCTTACTTAGCGATGGCCCGAGCCGCAGGGCACTGCTCTCACGTAGGTTCCCGTCACTGCTGTTTATTGTCAGTCACTGTGAGCATCTTCCGGTGCCTGATTGACAAGCTAACCGGCCCCTAGGCCTGCATGTGAGGGAAACAGAGCCTCGTACTAGCTGTACTGGCCGGGGCGGCCCCCTCGGAACACGCCCTCGAGGATAAAGGGGACAACTAGCTGCACCTGGTCTCTGCCCCACCCTGGCAGAGCTCCTACAACCCTGGGGACTCTCAGGGGACAGCACCCTTTGCCTCATAGCCGCCCCTTTCACCCAAATGTGAGGCTGTGCAACCAGGGGTTGGGGGTCCCCAGGCAGCTCCAGGTGCTGAGGGGTTGGCACTCCCAGCTCTGCCCCCACCTACAGGGGGAGAGAGGAGCTGGAGGCTGTCGATCACCAACAGCCAGTGACGTAATCAAGCAGCAGAACCTCACAGAACCGGTAAACAGCACAGGTGCTGGAGGGCGGGACTCCGAGCAGGCGGGCACCCGCCCCACCCTGCCCAGCGCCTCCCGCCTAAGCTCTGGCTGCAGCCTTCAGCCTTCCCAGTAAACCAGCCACCAGAAGCCAGCACTTCCTGAGTTGTCTGAGTCGCTTAGCGAATTATTAAATGGGGGGATGAGGGAACCCCTGAATCTGTAGGCAGACAGAACTGCGGGTCACCTGGGGACCCGATGCTCATGACTGGAGTCGAAGGGGGCAGCCCCTGTGCCTGCGGGGTCTGCGCTGACTCGGGAGTTAGTGTGAGAACCGAAGGGAACGGCCGGGTGTCAGAGGCGGGAGGATGGTGCTGGGAACACGGCGCGGGGGTGACAGGAGGAGAGCGCCACCCCGGGCTTGGGGCACCCACGCAGCTGCT
>NW_005872022.1:84677-128913 GCF_000147115.1 Myotis lucifugus
CCCACAAGGGGAGCCCAGCTCCACAAGGGAGCCAGCCCCCCCCGGGGTGACCAGCCCCCCTGGGGACCCAACCCACAGAGGAGCCCAGCCCACCGGGGAGCCAGCCCACAGGGGGATCCAGTCCACAGGGCAGCCAGGCCATCAGGGGCGTCCTGCCCCACCAGGGATCCCAGCTCACAGGGCAGCCAGCCCCACAGGGGAGCCAGTCCACCGGGGAGCCAGCCCACCAGGAGCCAGCCCACAGGGGAGCCAGCCCACCGGGTGACCAGCCCACAGGGGAGCCAGCCCCAGGGCAGCCAGTGGCGACGGGCACGGCGAAGGATGACATGCCGCCCACCTCCGCTGAGTCAGCAGACAGGAGGCACTGTGCGCCCAGCTCCCGCTCACTCAGGCCAAAGCCAACTGGACAGCGAAGTGTGCACAGCTGTCCCTGCAGGCCAGGGCCCTTGCTCACCAACCCCACCCAAGCCGGCGCCCAGGCCTACCTGCTGGTGATGGAGCCATTCCTGTCCTTCAGGGCCAGCTCCCGCTGCTGCAGCTCCACGATGAACCGGGAGAGGTCTTCCGGGGACCTGCGGGTCAGAACACACTCAGCACCGGACGACTCGGACCCGGGATGCGTTCCATCCTGGGCGCACCCCCCCACCTCGCCTCTAACCATGGCCCGCCACTGCCCGCGTCACCTCAGGTGAGCGACTTCATACGCCATGGCATCCCTTCGCCTGTGAAAACAGGGCCGCTGAGCAGAGGGCATGCCACGCGGTCTGAAGCGCAGAAGCACCGCCGGCCCCGGCCCGGAGGAGGCACTCACTGCCCCCCCCCGCCCCCCCTCAGAGCCCACACCTCAGAGCCCCCCACCCCCCCTCAGAGCCCACGCCTCAGCACAGCCACTGCAGCCGCAGCACGGATGCCACGGGCTGGGCTCTGACTGCCACACGCCCGCAGGCCGTTACCGCAGTGATACCCACAGAGCCCTGTTGTTTACTGTTTACAAACGTGGACACAGACTCAAACGTTTCCAAACCACTCAGCTTGAGCACCGAACCGCAACCTGAAGCCCATCTTCTAACAATAAAACATTTAAAAAAGAAAAGAAAAAGAAAACAAATCCGCAAGTGCGGCCGCGTCCTGTCCTGCTGCAGCCCTGCCCAGCTGTCGTCACACGCGGAGCCCCCTGAAGTCTGCGCACCAGCCGCCCGCTCTACTCCGCGGGTGTGTGTGTGCCCAGGGCCTGCGCCTTCCTCCACCTGACGCTTCCCTCCCACGGCTTCTCCCACACTGTTCACGTCTCCACAGGGAACAGAATCCTGGGTGGGGTGAGCGCTACCATCCATCACTGAGGGTGGAGGGCCCAGGCCACAGGGCCGCCTGCCCGCTCTGCCGCAGGCCCGCTGCTCTGCCTCGGTGCTGAGCGGGCAGGGAGCACGCCGGGGTGAGGGCATGTCCCTGGGTCCCCTCGCCCCTTTGGAGGTTCCCCTAGAAGCCCAGGGCGCTGCCCGGCAGCCCACTGCCTACTACCTGAGGGTTTTCCCGGGTCTCGAACACGGACAGTCCTGGCCAAGAGCAGGTCAGGGGGACGCACCTCTGAGGCCGCAGTGAGGCTGGTGGCCGTGAGCCTGACCGCCCGCCCCCTCGGCTCACAAGCCAGGCGGGCTCCTTGGCTACCTCCCACCTGAGGGACTTGCGGGCTGTTTCATGTCCTGTGCCGACGTCGGCCTTTCCCGTGTCCCCTAGACCATGTGAGCTACAGCCCAGCCTCCTACAGTGGGTCCGCGCCTGGAAGCTGCTCTGTGCCGTGCGGTTCCCCAGGCTGCATCCCTGCCCGCTCCTGGGCCTGGCGATGGATGGGCGTCCCGGCGGAGGCCCTCAGCATCTGCGGGCGGGTCTGCTTTGGCCCCCCTCTGCGGTGGACGCGCCCTCACATCCTGGGAGCTGGCCGCTGTGTCCACGTGCACCCCGCCCTCTGCTCACTGCTCCAGTCCCGAGCTCCTGGCTGAAGTTGTGCTTGGAGCTGTTAGCCAGATGCCCTTTTGAATGTTGAAAGCATTCAAAAGATCAGCTTTTCCAAAGAGTGAGGGAGCAGGGAGAGGAAATTATGGCATTTGTTTGAAAGGCTCTGTGAGCTTTATTTAGCTCGCACGGTTCAAAGAGCGCCTCTTGTTAATCAGGAGAAGACTCTGGCCTCCCTGGGGTGGCACCGGGCTTAATTGGAACCCAGGCTGTTTGAAGTCCCTTTAATCCTGCCGGAGCGGGAGGGAGAACGTGAAGCAGCCACTGAAGATCTGAAGTTTCTTCATTCTATTTGCATGTGTCTGGGGAACCATGTAATTCGTTTCCCTGAAAGAGTGAGGCCGGTGGCTGGCTGCTGGACACAGTGAGGCCTGGGCTTCATTAGGCTGGAGCGGGAGGCCGACCCCGCTCGGCGGCATTGGGTCCCTGCACGGCGCGGTCGGGCCGCTGCAGATGGCGGCCAGGATCTGGTTTGCTGGTGCCGACGTCCGCAAGCAGAATCACCCGCGAGAGCTGTGGTTGTGCGGCCTCGTGACCCTAGCGGTCCTGACAGTCGCAGTGTGGGCTCCGGGACTCCGCTCCCACGAGGACTGCGCAGTTCTCCAGCCACAGGCCTCACTAGCCGGAAATGTCACTGGTCACTGTCGCAGGCTCATCTTTCTCATGGACCTGTGGGCAGGCCTGCAGCCAGAGAGCCAGGCCCTGCTTCTGGGCCCAGCCTGACCACAGAGGGGTGCGCAGCAGCCGCCAGCCCCACAGGGCCCCTGGCCCCTTCCCTCCTTCCCCTCCCCTCCCCTCCCCCTCCCTCCAGTACTGCCTCACCCTTGTGGCCCTGCAGAGACTGAGATGCCTGCCGATGCCTGGTATGCAGGCTGCTCTTCTCCTTAAAGAGGTGAAATGTATTATACACAGATGTCTTCAGAGAATACATACGGCCCGTCCCCTAGTCCCGTCCTGAGGAGAAGGACAGATCCTCTGAACACTGTGGGCCTTCCCCAGCTCCAGCCCACGGCTCCCGACCTCAAAGCCAAGCGCCACACCCTGTTCATCGCTGCACTTTGCTAGCGGTGAGGCCCCTCGCGCAGCCCCGCTCCCAGGAGCTGCTGTGTCCATCCGAAACGGGGCTGTTTCTGCCAGTTTCGCACGTTACTGTAATTAAAGAGTCTAATTAAATATTATAGAGGATGATGAAAAACGTGGGAAGAAAGCCGTGTTTCTATGAGAACAAAGTTGAAGGCTTTGGAATGTCTCAAAGGAAAATCGCCCCCAAATTTCTGATGAAGAAAGCAAGTGACTGTAAAAGTTTCAGAGGGAAAGCTGTAACATTTAGGAGGACTGAGGTGTCCATTTTAAAGAAACAGAGCTAAAATCACGGGTATGTTTTGTGGCTTATGTAGGAAATATAAGATGAAACTCAAGTTAGTGGACTCATAGAAGTTTGCAGCTTGGGAATGATTGTGTATTTGTAATATTTTAAGTTAAAATGTTTGATATATAAACATCTTATTTTCCACTTTATCAAACTTTTAGGATCAATAACATTCTTGATTATTTTACCTAGGAAGCGTTTTACTAGTGTATTTTTGCTCCACTTGTAATGCAAATTATTCACATTGTAATACATAGCTAACCATTTAGGAGTAATGTATGACTGTGTGATTGTAAATGGCTCTAGTTATATATTCATGCATTAACTCATCATGGAGTAATTGTTTTCTTTTTAGAAACTTTTTGTATAGTATTTCATTCTGCACTATAAGTTTATAATGCTAAGCTTTAAAAAAATCACTTTCTGAATAGGTGTAATATTTCCTTGGTACAAACGTTAACGCTGTTATAAAAGGTGCAGCGGCAAATCTGCCCTCCCGGCAGGAAGCCGGTGTTGTCTGGCGCAGCCTGGACATCTGTGCCCACATGTGAGCCCGCAGTCATGCTCACTCATTTCCATTTCCTTTAGAAATGGTGGCACAGCACACTCACTTATGTTTCTCTTTTATTCAGCAATGCATTTTGCACACCTTTCCATATAAACATATGAAAAGATTCTTTGGCCCGGCTGGTGTGGCTCAGTGGGTGAGCATTCACCGATGAACCTGGAGGTCATGGTTCAATTCCCGGTCAGGGCACATGCCTGGGTTGCGGGCTCAATTCCCAGTGGGGGGCGTGCAGGAGGCAGCCAATCGATGATTCTCTCTCATCATTGATGTTTCCATCTCTCTCTCCCTCTCCCTTCCTCTCTGATATCAATAAAAATATATTTAAAAAATAAAAAGATTCTTTGTGCTTTTCCCTTCATTTAATTTAATTTTTAAATTACCTTTATTGTTGAAAGCAGGACAGATGTCCCCTTTGTTTGTGGGTTTTGTTTTCCCCATTGACTCCCTCCACCCGCACCGGCCCCTCCCAGGCCTCACCACTCTCCTGTCTGTGCCCATGGGTTACGCATTCATGCATATAAGTTAGTCACTCCCTCCCACCCTCCCCCACACCCCCGCCTACCCTCTGAAATTGCTCAGTCCAGAGACATATTTTAAACAGATCCCACTGCATGCCTAGAGTGTCAGTTAACCAGTACCACGAACCTTGAGACCCAGTGGTCTGAGCTCAAACTTCGGTGGAATCGAGCTGGACAGATACTGTTTTGTTCGTTCAATTAACATTCATTGAGAGCCTACTTCCGTGCCAGGCGCGATTCTAGATCCACGGCCAGTGAAAACACGACAAGATACACAGCACCTGCTGCTATGGCGCTTGCGCCTGCAGTGAAGCAGGACCACAGGTAAGGAAAGGTAAAATGCAGAGCCTCCGGACGGGTCCGCTGTGAAGGAAAACCGTGCAGGGCAGAGTGCCAGGGTCGGGGTCGGGGTGCTGCCTGAAGTAGGGTGCTGGGCAGGCCGGGTGACAGAGCCTGGAAGAGCTGGCGAGGGAGCAGCCGCACAGAGGCCTGGGGAGGAGCCCTCGGGAGGCGGGCAGGGGAGGCCCTGCGTGGGGAGTCCAGCGGGGAGAGGCCGCGGTGGCCGCTGGGGGCCTGGGCTCTGGTGGCCCCGTGGCGTTTGCTTGGTGTTGTGCAGGGGATGCACTGGGAGGCCTGGCAGGAGCATGTGCTCTGAGCGACGCTGTAAAGTGGTCACTGTGGTGCCAAGGGGACGGGTCACGAGAAGACGCCGATGCCCGGCCCCAGCGGGAAGGGAGCGTTTCAGCAGGATCGCACATGAGCCATTTTCTCTTCATCGGAGCGGCCCACTCCCTTCATTATTAAACTGCTACGTTTCAAGCTGTCTGCTTCAGAGGAAGTGGAGAGCGGGGAGCAGAGCCTGGCTCTCCCTGATGCTGCTCCCAGCTGCGGGCTGATTGGTACCTCAGGGCAAGTCTCATTTCTAAATCCGTGTCACACGCTCCTGACTGCTCTCCAGATTCCCACAAGGTTCCTCGGCCAGAGACGCGGTGTCTGTCTGTCTGTCTGCAGATGCCGCTCCGAGAGCCCTCCACCGTTTCAGGTCTGCCCGACGGTCCCACCACGCTCCCCGCCGCCCGGCAGCAGCATCCCCTCCCACGTGTTGGCTGGTACCCGCCAGGGAGCGGGAGTGGTGCAGGTGGGACCTGCAAGATGTGTGCTTGTGTGTTTCTTTCTTTGCTTGTTTGTTAATCCTCACCTGGCAATATTTTTCTATTAATTTTCTGAGAGTGTGGAAGAGGAGGGAAGAGAGGGAGAGATGTGAGAGAGACACATCGACTGGTTGCCTCCTGCACGAGCTCCGACCCGGCTGGGATCAAACCTGCAGCCCAGGTGCATGTCCCTGACCAGGAACTGAACCCCCCACCCTTCGGCGCGCGGGCCGAGGCTCTAACACCGATCACGCTGGCTGGGCTGTTTCTTGTTTAAATAAACTCTGCCCACAAGCTTAGTCACAGTTTACATGCCCCTGACGAACACAGAAGAACACAAAACAACTTAAGTCTCTGTAAAATGTTTCAGAAAAAACATGACTTGGCTTGAAAGGATTTACTTATTTTTGCTTAGTTATTTTCCCACTGGTATTTTTAACTCCCCGATGTTAGAAAACTTTATGGAGCTCTGGAAAGAATGGGAACTGGCGCCCGGCCGTGTGGCTCAGTGGTTTAGTGTTGTCCTATGAACCAGGAGGTCATGGTTCAATTTCCGGTCAGGGCACCTGCCCAGATTGCAGGTTCTATTCCCAGTAGGGGCGCGTGCAGGAGGCAACCAATTAATGTTTGCCCCCCCCCTCTCTCTCTAAATCAGTAAAAACATATCCTTGGGTGAGGATTAAAAGGAAAAAAGGGCATCAGAGAGCCAGTGGCTATGGTTAACTTATTACTACTGCTCACTTTCACATGTAAAAAGTCAGGAGGTTTCGTAAGACTAACTCAACTGACGAGGAAATCTGGTTGTTTCTGTGGGGTCCAAACAAAGACACAAAGGCAGCCTGGCCGGCGTGGCTCGGTGGTTGAGTGTCAACCTATGAACCGGAGGTCACGGTTCGATTCCTGGTCAGGACACATGCCCAGATTGTGGGCTCAATCCCCAGTGGGGGGCATGCAGAAGGCAGCTGATCAATGATTCTCATCATTGATGTTTCTATCTCTCTCTCCCTCTCCCTTCCTCTCTGACATCAATCTATCTATATATATATATATATATATAAAAGGCTAATATGCTAAGTGTCCAACTGTCCGACTGGTCACTATGACGCGCACTGACCACCAGGGTGCAGATGCTCAACACACAAGCTGCCGTGATGTGTACTGGCCATTTACAAAGAAACTGCACCACAGACCTGGCGTCCACAAAGCAACACTCAGCTTCCCCCAAGTGGGACACAGGCCCCGCCCCCACCCCAGAGTGACAGCCCACCAAATCGCAGCTGCCGCTGCCGAGACCCCATGGTGCAAAATGCAGCCCCCAACCCAGCCAAGCTCGGAAACGGTCGCTGTGGGCGCCAGGTAATGACGTCACATAGAACCGCCCGGCCTCCTCTCCCCAGCGACTAGCCTCCTTGCAGTTTCTTCAGCCCAGGAACACGACTTGCTCTATAGCCAGGTGCAGACATTTCACACTGTAACCAAACGTCTGTGAAGCGTTTTCCCTGCCTCATCTCATCTGATCCTCACAGAAATCCTGGAGTAGGCAGATAGGAGACGCAGTGGAATCCTATTTTCTTTTCATTAGCCAGGAAACAGAGGTTTAGAAAGTTTAGAAACTTGACCCAACTGAACAGAAGTAAAAAAATGGTGGAACTTGACAATGACGTCAGGTTTTCTCACTGCACAGAATATAGTCAAACCCGGCTGCAGTTAAATATTTTACCCTTGGTTCTCCCTGTGTGATCTACAATAATAATCTGCTTTGCGTTGATGTTTACTGCTGTGTTGCTGACAATTACCTGAAGGAGAAGTTGGGGTGCTTCACTGGGCTGGAAAAAGTTTAGCTGCATCAGAAAGCAGGTCTAATGAAGCAAGTTTGTTCTGTATCTATAAGAGGCTAAGGTGACTCGCGCATGCACCATTCACATAGAGCTCTCGCTGGCGCCAATCGCACCGTGTGTTTTGATCTGTCATTGCCGATCGTGAATTTGGTTGACACTTCTGTTATAGAGAAAGGGCGAATAGCAATCTTAAAATATTTCTTCTAATTAATTTCCTTTCAATGTGCATGAATCCGTGCCCCGGGCCACTAGTATATGTATAAAAGAGTGAGTTTGTTTCTACTTTTAACGATACAAATGTGATCCAGAATTAGGATGAAGGTAGCTTATTAATTACAAATCCATCTTTGGGGCTGAAAGGGGAGGCCCCAGAGGCTACAATCACGATCCCCTCCCCCATCCTCCTCCTCAAAGGTAAGCGCTTGCACTACAGGGAGACAGGCGGGACGCCTTGTGCCCGCGAAAGGCCGTCGCCCGTGTGAGCTGGCCGAGGGCACAGGCGGAGGGAGTGAGGCTGAGCTCAGACTCCGTGGGAGCGGACCCTCAGAGGAGCAGTCTCGGACGATCTGCCTACGGAGGGAAGGAAGGCCGCGTCCCTCCCACCTGTCACGCCCCAAGGAAACGACAGGACCGGATGCCATTAATACATTACTTCAACTTCCTTTTCAACGGTGCTGAAAAGTATATGCAAATCCCGCAGTAATTAGGTTTAAAAATTCCATTTCATGGAATAATCAGACTTCAAAAAACTCAATTTTAGTTTTAATCAGATTTTAACAAGGATATTAAGTCCATTTCGTTTAGAAAGGGGGAAACTGTGAATTTAACACACAATGTATTCAAGCTTAGCCCTGGGAGATAATTAAATAAAGCTAATTGGCAAGGGTTGTCAGGAAATGGAAGCGCTCCGCACCGTGACGGGATCTGACAGAGACCAGCACGGCCCCGACTGCACAACCAGACACAGGCTCCGCTCCGCGAGGAGGGAGGGACACGGGACCCAGGACCCTGAGGCAGGCAGCCGGGCAGCCGGGAGGCTCAGGGCTCACACCCTCAGGAGGGGCTGCAGACCAGCAGGAAGGGAACAAGGCTGACCAAGATGGCTCGTCTCCGCTCCTGCACGGCAGCTGGCAGCTCCCACCCCAGCTCCCTCAGTGGCCCAGCCATCGAGGGGGTGAGACGCGGCGCCCCCAGCCCAGCTCTGGTGGCCGCCCCTCACAGAAAGACGTCCTCCCTCCCAGAAGGAGCCCCAGCCCTGCTCTGGCCCCAGCCCACCCCTCAGCACCTGTGCCACGGCCACGCTCTGTCGGTGTCGGGCCGGCCCACGCCTCTCTCGTTCTCTGTGGTGCCTTCCACTCGGGTCTGCCACGCAGTGATCGCTCAACAAATGCCTGTGCAGTGGAACAGATGTGACTGCAGCACCCGTTTCTGGGAACAGCCACCAGAACGGAGGCAAGACAGAAAGGAGCGTCTCTCGGCCCTGGGAGCCCATCGGCAAGGGCCTCCTCCTCCGCCTTCTTCACTCAAGAGCAGGTGCTGAACCCGGGGCTCGGACGCCCAGTCAAGCACTGGGTTCCATTCCACTCACTACCCTCAGCGAGGTCGCACCCGCAGGCAGATTCTCCCAAACCAGCAACGAGGGAGGAAAGCGACGGCCAGGACCGTGTTTGCAGAAAGCCACCAGGCAATGAGGAGGCGGGGCTCTGGTTGGCCAGCCCTGGACCCGAAAGCAGCGGTCACACCCCTTTCAGATAGCAAGTGTGACAGGGACACGGCCGCACCCCTCACACTGTCTGTGGCACCTTCCCAACAGGGCCACCAAGGGTCCTGCTTGCCCTGGGCATGCCCCTGTGCCAGCAGGGAGTGCCCACCCGGCCAAAAGGGAGGCCGCCCTCGTCTGTGCTCCAGGCAGAGCTGAGGACCTGCACCAGGGATCCCAGGGCCCCGGGCCCTGACTTCTACTCCCTGACTCTGAAAGAAGCTTGCCAGCCTTTACCCTACATCCATCCCATCACTGGTGCTCACTGTTAAGTTAAAAACAAATCTAGCCTACCCAATGGCTAAACCAAGAGGAAGGACACCGTGTTACCAAAAGTCTCTGGAGCCTAAGACTCGAGGTTTGATAACTTGGTAGCGACCCCTACTGGGCCATGTAGGGCACTGCAGCTAAGCTCTACTAAACAATGAAAATGCCCACAGCAAAACACCAGTGACAGCTACCAGCGACTCTTCTCAATTTAGTGAAAAACAAATCTAATTTTCCCACAGAAGTTAGTTTAAAAAATGAGCTTCAACTTAAAGGAGCCGCCTCTCAAACCAGCAAGCTACACCTTAGCTATTCCAAAAGATGAGCGAGGCTGCCTGCTGTAACTACCATCCTAACAAGAGAAAAGACAGCCCGAGACCTAACCGCAGGGAACTCCAGCAACTCAGAGAAAGCAGGCGCCAGAGCGAGCAAGTGGGGAAGGGGCTGTCTAAACGCCTCCACCTGGACTCCGCCCGCTGTCGGCTCCAGGCAGGCCGCAGAGCCTAGAGTCACAGGCAGCAGCATCGCCCCCGCTGGGGAGGACTGCCTGGCTCCACGCAACAGGAGAGCAGTTTCACGCAATAAAGAACTAGCTGCTAATCTTCTATCTGGGCCTCCTCCGCGGACAAGACAGTGTTGGGTGCCGCCTCAGCAGTGAAAACACCTCCTCTCCCCGGTGACTGTGGCTCCCACGCTGCCGCCGAGCCTCCCCCTGAAGAGCAGAGCCGAGCTGCAGAAGGTGCCCAGCCCGAGCCAAGGCAGGTCAGCCCGCAGGCTGGCGGCCCTCCTGGCGAGTTCAGCTGGGAGGCATCAGGCCTTAAAGAGCTGCCGTCAGCGGATGGCTTCCTGCCCGCATAGGTGCCTCGTGCTGCTGGGCTAAGTGGACAGGCAGCTCCCTGACAGAAGCCCGTGCGTGCCAGCAGCAGACTGACCCGCTCACAGAGACCAGGCCCCAGCTGCATGGCACCATGTGGCCGGCCAGATGGACGGAGCTCGTGGAGGGCAGAGCCCACCAAGTGCCGGGACCAGCAGCCAGACAAGGGCGCCACCAACGGGCTGGCCGACCTTGGCATCTCTGCTCCCTCCTCTGCCGCGTGGAGGGACCTCCCTGGTCACCCAGAGCCGGGAGGCAGGGGAGTGAGACACCGGCAGGAATGGGCTGGCCAGTTCTCGAGCAGTCAGCCCTCCGGGGCGACCGCAGCCTGGACAGGGGTGTCCTGTCGGCAGTGAAGGCCTCGTCGGGGCAGGGACTGTCCTAAAACAACCCTGCAGCCTGTCGGCGGCCATGCTGTCCAGAACAGAGAAAGGCTGGCCGTCGGCCACCGCCATCATTCAGATCGAGCAGAAACACAACGTTTGTCTTCCAGCGAGATGCTCCCAGGAAAGGCTGCGGCAGCATCGGCGGCCCCCGAGCCTGGAGAGCGCAGGCTGTTCACTGCGCAGGGCTGTCCCGCGCTGGGAGGTCAGAGGCTGTGCTCTGTGACTCCACAGCCCCAGAGCCAGTCCCGGTCTGGCAGGTGGCCAGTCCTCAGATCAATACGTGAGTGATGTCTCCCCAAAGCACAGTCCTTCAGGAGACGGCTGGGTCCCGAGGGAGCAGGCACTCGCCTGAGGAGGGCAGGGAAGGACAGACTGGAAAGAGCCTGGCCTTGACCAGACGACCAGACACCCTCCCAGTTGCAGGCTTCCAGCAGGGAGAGCCCCACCTCCGTCCCCTCTGACCATCCCTACAGCTTGACGGAAGCGCCCAACCCCATGCTCTTGGGCACGGCCCGAGCCTGACGGGCACCTTCGTGTCGTGGGAACACTCCCCACCCCGTGCTACGGCTCAGAAACCCGCCGTGAGTCGGAAAGCACGCAGACCCAGCAGGCGCGGCCTAGCCAAGGCCCTCAGCGAGTTCAGGGAGGACAGAGGCCCACAGATGGGTGTGCCACCTGTCACCTCAGTGAGCAGTCCCTCCTCAGTGTGGCCCAACACCGTCAGGACCTGCCCCTGCCATCTCTCCGCTCTCACCGGCCACGCACTCTGGCGCGCACCACTGGGGACCACAGGACCTCCCAGCACACCCTCCCTCCCGCTTGTGTTTGCACAAGCCACGTCCTCTGCCTGCCACGTGCTCCCAGCCTCAGGCCCAGAACCAGCTGTTCGCAGGTGCCTCTGCACTCGCCTTTGCGCTGGAAGGGAACAGTCCTCCCTCTGTCCCTGGACTTGCACAGTTTAGTGGATTACCCCGTAAGCCGCATGTTCCAAATTGCAACTGTTTGTTGTTCCTGAATAAACCCATTTTTCTGGGAAAATAGCTGGCTCTTCATTTGTTTAGTCAACAATCCCTAGCACCCAGCACAGTGCCTGACACACTGTAAAGGCTCAGGAAATGTTCACCTGGAACGAAAGGAACAACCAGGAGGTGCATGAGGCAACGCAAGAAGCCAGGCCGGGTGCCAGGCCCACTGCCCTCTGAGGAGACACCAGCTTCTCCCCCTGCCCCTCCGGCCTCCGCTCAGTAAAACGCAGCAGCACCGCCCGCCGGCTGCCACGGAAGGCGATGACCAGAGGTGATGGCCGCTTAGGAAGGGCTGGCTCCTCGCCCCTCTGGAGGCCAGCATTGGACGGACGTTCACCGCTACACCACCTATCTCAGGAAGTGCTTTCTCCACGAGCCCAGCAGCTCCCACGCTCCCACGCCTTCTGGGCATAACTCCCAGGTCACGGAGCACGGAGCCTGATAGCAAAGGGTTTTGTTTTCGAATCTCGTCCAGTCGGTCGCAGACAAGGGCAGTTTCCAGTCCTGCTCATTTCAGGGGCCCCAGGTGGGCGGCAGGCTGTTCACGGGCTGCCGTGCCCCCCAGCCCAGCCCACTCTCACCAGCTTCCGGCGGCGTCTGCTGGGCTCCGAGGCCCTCACGCCTGAGGGAGGACTGTGCTCCCTCCCAGGTAGAGGACCGAGGCAGAGAGGCTGTGCCGGACGACTCTGCACGTCCCTGGAGGCACCATGTGTCCCCAGAAACCCCTGCCGCCCCCTCAGTGATGTGGTGGTCACCTCCTGCTGGCAAAGCTGACCAGGCTGTCCGCAGGCCTCGCAGACACACACGTACAAACACGCACATGCCAGGGCCTCGGAAATCCTCCTCATTTAAGAGCAGCCTGAGAGCTGCAGGCGGGAGCTGTGCTCAGGGCTTTCGAGATTCCCAAAGGACACTGACCGGTTCCCGTGTCTGCTAGAAACAGCACCCATGCGGCTGTCTTCCCTCAAGTGGCAGAGCCCGGCTTCATGAAGGTCCCTGCACAGCCCGGCCCCAGCCAGGTTCCGCGGCCTCCCCCCGAGCAGGGCTCACAGGCTCTCTGTGGCCCACCCTGCCCCTCTTCCTTCAAAGCAGAGGTAAGTGCCCTGGCCAGTTGCTCAGTGGTTAGAGCGTTGGCCCGCAGACTGAAGGGTCCCAGGTTCAATTCCAGTCAAGAGCACGTACCTCAGTTGTAAACTCAATCCCCAGCCCCAGCTGATGTGTCTCTCTCACATCAATGTTTCTCTCTTTCTCCCCCTCCCTTTCACGCTCTCTAAAAATCAATGGAAGGTTTCTATCCAGACTAAACACAGGCGGACGCTAAGGAAGTTCACGGGAAGCGCGGGGCAACCTCCCCGCACGCCCCTGCCACCCGGGCTCTCCGGCTGCCCCGGCCGCTGTCTTGTCCTGGGTGCTCATCCTCTCCTGGCCCCACCCCCTGGGCTCGGGAGAAACCTCCCCTCTTCACACTTCACGCTCCCTTCAGATTTCAGCCCGACATGCCCCTGCGGGAAGCCTGCCCTGGCGCGGTCAGAGAATGACAGTCGGACTGGTCTCCTGTCTCTGATGCTGACAACCAGCAAACAACAGAGAAGCCCGTGCTGGGACCCGAGGCATCAGCAAGAAGACCAGCAGGCGGGTGGGCTCACGAGGACCCGGAAGGTAAAGCACCCCCCCCAGCCCCCCACCCCCGTCTAAAGAAAACCAACCAAGACCAATTAAAAGGGACCGAGATGCTGCCAGCTCCCCGTTCCCACGCACCAACAGCTCGGCACTGATGGCAGGACCTGGGTAACTGAGCCGCCACAGTGACGGGGATGACAGGGCCCAGGATGGTCAATGAGCGCCTCGCCGGGGGAATGATGCAGCCCGCGCTGTCCTCCTAATTGGCCTCACACGTCAGGGAAACTCGTCCCGAGACCTGTCACCTGGCCAGCCCACAAATGCTTTTGGGAAACGTCCAGGTCAGCACTTGTCGGCTGCAGCTTCCGCTCCAGGTGACGGTCAGCAGTTGGGAGGCGGGGGAGCAGGCAGGCTTCAGAGCCAGCAAAACCCACCTGCCTCCCGCCGCCCCGGCCCGGCCGCCCCCGCAGCAGCCCCCAGCCCATCCAGCTGGACTCACACCGACAGGGACCATCACGCCCTCTGTCCCGACTGAACCCAGCCAGACTCGGCACAAAGGGGCAGAGGCCTCCCTCCACGAGCCCGCGGCTCCTCTATGATGAGAGGCTGGGTGGCAGAGGGGCTCCACCCGCCTGCCGTGCTCCCCGGTAAGGCCCTCGCCAAACAGTGCTCGGCCTGCTTCCTAACAGCCAGCCTGAGCCCTGCCCCTCCCTCCAGTGGCCTCCTGCGTCTCTGGGACCTGTGAGCGCGGCCTGGAGCAGGTGGCACCACCTGAGGGAAATGGGAGGAGCGCGCCCGCCCCGGGGCCATTGGCACCATCTCCGTTTCAGACAGGTCTCTCTCTTCTGACTAAAAATTCTACATCTAAGAATTTACCCAGCCGACCCAGCACTGCTTAGTGGAGAACTAACACCCACTGGAAACCACCGACATGGCCGACAGGGGGCCTGAGGGGCCGCAGGGCTCACCCACACTGCAGCGCGCTGCTGCTCGCCAACATAACCGTCCAGCCACGGGTGCTGCTGCCGAAACCTTAGCGGAGACTAAGGGCACGCGGGGTGCAGGGCAGCATTACAGTGTGAGCCCCGCCTAAAGGGGTGCATAATGCTCGCAGGTGCACCCACATTCTAGAAAGATGCACCAGAATTTACCAGGTATTGCCCACAAGGCTGGACGGGGTGAGAGCAGTCTGCCCTGGCTGCCAACCTCTGGGGGCACCTCTCATCCCATTCTCCGTGAAGGGCACCCCAGGCACCACTAGAGCACGTGACAGTGCCAGGGAGCTGTGACAAGGCCCGCTGGTGTGGCCAGATGGGGGACGAAGACCACGGCCACTTCTCCTCTCTCCGCCAGGCGCTTGCTCCGCTGCCTCTATCAACCACAGGAAATGGCTGCCCTCTGCAGCCCACGCCACTTGCTCCAAGTCCCCAAGTCCAGGCGAGCTGGCAGGGGATGGGCTGCCCACGGACCTTTGACAAGCTCAGGGGATGGGCTCCTTCCCAGAGCGAAGGCTTTAAACAGCACCCCAGCCCAGCTGGGTGGCTCAGTGGTTACGTGTCGACCTATGGCCAGGGAGCTGGGGCAGCAGCAGTGCTCCCTGCGGGCTGTGCGCTCCCCGGGACGACGGTGCCGAGCACCTCTCCTCTCCTCACTCCCCGTTCGCGTCTTTTCTCTCGTAAACGTCCTGTTCCGTCTCTTGCCCACTGTTTACATCTGGGCTTCCTGCTGACGGGAAAGGCGCCTTCGGTCACACCACGCAGACAAGGCCTCCGTCACGCACACCCTGCGAAGCTTCCTCCGGCCCGCGGCTTGCCTTCTCTTGAGGTCTTTTGAGATCAAAGGCTTTACATTTTGGTGAACTCTACCGTCTCCGTTTTTCCATTGGTGGTTCGTGTTGTGAGTTCTAGGAACTCTGGTTAGCACCCTGAGGTCTGCGCCGGCGGGAGTGCCTCGGCCGTCCCCCTGGCCCAGCACCGAGTGTTGAAAAGAGTCTCCCCACTGAATGATCACCTCGCCTTCCACGGACATCAATCCACGCCACCTTCGTGGGTGTTCCTGACCTTCCCATCCTGTCCACCGAGTGCAGGTCTGTCCGCGCCGGGAGTGCGCTGTGGTGAGTAACGCGGTCCCGGTGAGTCCTGGATCGGCCACTGAACGCTCTGTAGCTGCTCTCTCTCACAGTGCGGCAGCAGTCCCGCCCCTGGGCATTTCTAGAGAAGCTCCCGATCAGTCTGTCGATTCCTGGGAGAAAGCCTGCGGGGACTCTAACTGGGTGGCACGTGTGGAGCAACTCCAGCAAACTGACGCCCTGACAGTCCCCGAACTCAATGCCTCCCTCTGTTCACTTCATCCCTAGGTCACCTGTCACTTCTCTCAGCAACCGCGACAGCCATCGGTGCACAGACCTTACAGGTTGTGTTCACTTCCCCCCCAGGAGTTCATGTTTCTGGTGCTGCTGTGAATGGGATGTTCTTCCCGTGCTGGCTGCCAGGACACAGACGTTAGATCAATGTGTGTGTCCTGTCCTCGGTCCTGTGACCCGCTAAGCTCACTTATTCAGCGGCTTCTTACCGATTCTGTGGGATTTCCTGCATAAATACCTCGTCACCTCCCAGCAAAGATAGGCTTCTTTCTTCCTCTGCCAGCGGCTCCCTTCCCGGCTCCCTTCCTATGGCAGCTCTGCCAGCGGCTCCCTTCCCGGCTCCCTTCCTATGGCAGCTCTGCCAGCGGCTCCCTTCCCATGGCGGCTCTGCTCGGGCCCCGGCTCACACAGAACCACGGACGGCACCCAGCTCGCCTGGAAGCACCTGCCTCCACTGCACCTCAGGCTGCAGCTTACAGATGCTGCTTCTGCATCTGCTGAGATGGCCGTGTCTCCCCTTTATTCCACGACAATGAGTTGCATTAACTTTCCGAGGATAAGCACCTGACTCCGGGTGCACTGTCCCTCATTTCTCCTACCAGCCCTCTCGGTTATTCCTTCTCCCAGTGCCCCCAGCATCCTGCCTAGGTTGGCACAGACACATCGAAGGGTGCCTCCTGGTGCCCACCTTCATCCAGTGCCTTCAAATCATTCCCCCAACAGACCACACTGCTCAGAGGCGCGGCCCAGCCCTTCACAGTCCACACACCGTCCCCCTCCGCACGCCGCCCCCCCACACTGCTGCCATAGAATGCCTCAAGCCCCCTTCTCAGTCCTGGGATAGAACACCAGTACTAGACTCGACTCCCTCCTCCCCCGCATCAGTACCCGCCTGACGCGGCCTGTGCCCATTCCTCACACCCTGAGGCAGAGATGAGGCCCCACCTGCCTGGGCGCCCGGCCCAGGCGCTGGAGACAGGTGTCGGCATCCCCATGGGGGACAAGCTGCTCTGGCAGGTGCGGGGCTCCCCTCCAGGTCGACAGTGGTTACCCACCAGCCACTGCGCCCACCCCCGCCCCCCCAGCACCTCTGGGCTCCTTGGGATGTAAGAAAGCCCAAACTGGGAGGAGAGAGACCACTGTCCTGCCCTCCTGAGTCCATTTCTTTGTGGACACCTTGGGGACTTGGTCTCTCCAGGTGGTCTCTGTCCCGCCATGAGGCCACAGAGCCCCGCGAACCCAGAGGAGCTCCGCACGGAGAAGGCCCCCACCCCCCCCCCCCACCCCAAACGCGGGCACACAGACCGAAGGGTGCAGGAACGGAACGTGGCTGCTCAGGAACAGAGCGGGTGGCCCTGAGGAGTGGCTCAGTTGGTGGGGCATCGTCCCATGCACCGAAAGGTCACTGGTTTGATTCCCGGTCAGGGCACATACCCGAGATGCGGGTTCGATCCCCCGTCAGGTTGGGTGCGGGAGGCAACGGATCAGTGTTTCTCTTTCCCTCTCCCTTCCTCTCTCTAAAAATCAATAAAAACATGTTAAAAAAATAAAAAGAACAGAGCATGGGGGATACGCAACAGTGGCCAGGTGGCCACCCAAAGGCAGGCAGGAACTGTCAGACCGCAGACCACCCCCCACTCCTGCACAACCAAACCTGGTTTTGGCAAGGAAGTCGCCTGGGGGGCCGGCAGTGGGCCAGGAGGAGCCGAAGGCGTAAACTCAGGGCAGCTCCAGGGACTGGGCGGCTCCTGAGGTCACAGGGAGCCAGAATCGCCAGGGGGGCGTGGTGCCGCCTAGTGGTGACAGCTCTCAAAAACCCACAGAGGCACTGGACACGGACTAGAGCCTGGGCTCATGACATGCCCCAAATGAGTGGTCTCGGTCCCAAGATAATGACAACAGCTTCACCTAAAGGCTAAACAGACTCAAGCCCAGAAGGCCACGCCAAAATGCCCTCCAGCCCCTCGGATCCCTGCTCTGGGCATCTCCCAAACCCCAAACTGCTGCCGTCGGTTAGAGCCGGCTGATCATGCTTCAGGGTAGTGGGTCCTGAACTGGCACGCAAAGTCGTGTCTACGCGTGCACACACGCAAACGTGCGTTGTCATGAGGAGAAAGTCTGTGACTTCCTCAAACTCTCAGAGGCCCATGACCCCTGCTGGGAACCCAATGTTCTAGAAAAGCCTTTCCATTTACAGATGTGGGAGCAGAGGCAGAGAGACCACACCACACACGGGGACCAATGTGGGGCCAGACAGACAGCTACCCACCTTTGCAGGGTCTGAGACAGCCCACCGCCATCTCTGCGACACTGGACCCCGCAAGGGTGACAAGAGGCGTCCAGCTGAGACCCAGTCGTGGCAGACCCCACCCCCATCACCCAGGTGGCATCACTTCAGCACACACCTCCCAGACAGTGCCTGTCTCCCTCGGACCCTCCTGCAGGGACCCCACGCTACAGAAGGGCCCCCTGGCATCTCCCGTCCTGTCTCCCTCTGCCACGTCCACCTCCACACTCAGTGCCATTAGTAAGGGCTCCCTGCTCAGAATCTCTAAGTGCCAAAAAGTAGCAAAAAGATGGCCCCTCATCACGGTGTTCAAGGTCACCCCAAGACTCAGGTCCAGCGCCTGGACAGGCTGACCACTGGGCCTGGGTTCAGCCCAGGATCTGCGTTTGTGCCAAACTCCCAGGTGGTTCTGGTGACGGCCATCCGCACAGCACGGCTCTGAGCCCACTGCCTGCTACACGACGCACAGATCACTCAAGCGGAGCACGCGCTGCGGAGGTGAAGGCCTGCCCGATGCCCCAGCGGGGACAAGAAAGGTGAGGGTGGAGGGCCCCGAGGGGCCCCAGAGGGGGCCCAGGCACAGCCAACCACAGAGCACGGGAGAGAGCACCTGCCCTCCCCGCGGGGAGGTCTCCTGCCTCCTGGAAGGCAGCCTCCCAGGGGAAGCAGCTCTAAGTCACGGCCTTTAACTCCAGGAGCCATGAGCATGCACTGCATTCCCTTCCCAGCGACAGGAAAACTGGACCAAAGGGAGCAAGGAGCGGCTGCCCTTCCCTCCTGGCCATGGAGCCCTGGTCTCCTGGCCGATGCGCGGCTGTGCAGCCTGTGGGCCTGACGACACTGCGGCTGCGGCCCACAGGGCGCTCAGCAGGCTGGTCTCATCTGCCGCGGGGCCTCTGATCTCCTGCACAAGAGAGAAGTCACGGAGGTTTCTCTCCTGACGAGTCTGCCTGGGGCAGGAGGGGAGCTTTCGGGAGAGTTAATAAGCCCAGAGAACAGGAGGAAGCGTGAAACACGTGGGCCCTGCTGGGCCGCCCTCTGTGAGTCTGAGTTCTGCAGGTGGAGTTCAAGAGGAAACAGCAGCCCGTCTGTCCTCTGACTCAGAGACGAAAGGAAAATGAGGAGGACCTGCGAGGCGGGGACAGCTGGAGCCCATCATGCCAGCGGGAGCAGCTGCGGCTGAGAAGCAGCGATCGCCGCGCAATCACAGGCCGCTCGCTCTCTAACGGGGCTCTCGCCCTCGGCCCAGGCTCCAGGAGACACTGGGAACTAAGGCCTCAGAACCACGCGAGCAGGTGAACAGCACGAGGCTCTCTAACACCACAGGCCCCTGCCCAGGCACAGGCCCAATCCAGACGATCAACCTTCTGCGCCCCACCCCCCCAGAAGGGGGCAGCCAGGCAAACAACGCTGCTGAGGCGGTGGTCTGGGGGGTGCCAGGGGCCTGGGCAGCAGCAGCGGAGCAACGCTGGAGAAAGATGGGCAGTGCCCCTGAAGGACAGCTGGGGTAAAGATGCCCGTCTGCCCACCAGAGTACCAAGGCCCAGCTCGGCCCCTCAGGCCTGTGCCCGGGAAGGCCGCCCCACAGCCCCAGCAGCTGCCCACTCCGCACTTGCTGGCAGGCACTAGGTCCACCAGACAAGCAGGGGAAGCCGCTGCAGGGGCCCTCTGTCACCGTGTTTTCCTTTTTCACCCCTAAAAACTCAGTCCACTGCCCCTCATCACAAGCACCTCATAGGAATGAGCTCCCCAGAAACAATCTCTTCCTCAGTTCATACAAGAGAAAGTCCTTCACTTCAGCCAACAATGCAGGCCAAACCCCTGCACCTCCTGGCTGTGAGCACGCAGACTTGTTTCCAGCCCAGACCACTTACTGCGAGCTCTGTATCACACGCTGCGAGCTTGCCGGTTCTCTCAGCAGGAGCCGGGTGGGGGCCAGGGTGAAAGGGAATAAAGCGCAGCACGTGGGGCAGGTGCCGAGGGCAGACTTCACACCGTGCCCGCCGTGAGCAGCCTGGTCAGCTAAGCCACCTGGGGCAGGAAGAGCTGGGCCAGCCCACTCCAGGTGTCCGGCCCTGCCCGCCTCGTTTCCAGGTGAGGCTGCTGTGAAGACCTGGCAGGAGGGGCGCCGACTTCCTGAGCGGCCTGAGGAAGAAGCTCCCAGCAGCCGCCCCAGGGCCTCTGGAGAGGGGTGGGAGGCAGGGCCCATCTGCCACAGGCGCTACCTGCACCGAGAAGGGGACACCGGGGCCAGCCCCCTCCGCCTACCTGATGCTCAAGCCCGTGGTCTGGTCCAGTCTCTCCCAGCTCTGCAGCTTCGCCAGCAGCCTCTGAAAAGACACGGAGGGTGGAACCCAGAGCACCGTGCCCCCACCATCCCCTGTGCAAGGGCTTCACAGCCCTCCTGCTCTCCTTCACCCCCACGCCCCTCCTGCTGTCTCCCACCCCCCTGTGCCCATTGACTTCCGCACCAACGATCACCCCACGAACTGACAGTGATGTGAAGGCTGTCACCCACCCTTTAGAGCAGGGCAGGAACGCCCGCCCGAGGGCCGCAGCATTGGTCTGGCCCTGCCAGGCAACCGTAGGCGGGACTCAAAGGTCAACAAGTCTAGGAGCTTTTTCAGACCAACATAATTTTTTTTAATATATACATTCCTATTGATTTCAGAGAGGAAGGGAGAGGGAGAGAGAGAAACATCAATGATGAGAGAGAATCATTGATCAGCTGCCTCCTGCACACCCCACACCGGGGATCAAGCCTGAAACCCCAGCATGTGCCCTGACAGGGAATTGAACCTGACCCGCTGGTTCATGGGGTTCATGGGTCCGCGCTCAACCACTGAGCCACGCCGAGCGCTGGAGACCCCGGCCGGCACCAACGTCATTTCTAAGTTGGCCGTGGGATGTGGCCCGGGAGCGACGGGATAAATACCCGACGGCCTTGGCAGAGGACAGGCTCCCGCCCGCTCAGAGGACCTGCCTCGTCCCTGAGCTAAAAGAGACACGCGCCACCCCTGCTCCAAAACAGGCGGCTGCTTCCCCCTCACTGAAGCTACGCTGCATGCTTCACCTCGTTTGTTCCTGGTCCCACACATTGTCAGAGCCCGGCGGTGCCAGGACGGGGCCGGGGAACGACCTGCTGGTGGTCCTGCGGTTGGCTGAGCCCACGAGGACCCGCTGCCTCACTCCATCTCCCAGGGGCTCTCAGGACACCCAGCCACAGGGCAGACGAACTAAGCCCTAGAACCAAATTCCTCCCCCTGACATGGAGGACCAGGCCCCACAGCCCCACAGCAGGAGGGAGCCACCCTGCGAACAGGAGGGGGCGGTGGCACCCACCCTGCCCAGCACGGCCCACAGGCTGGCTTGCCCTTGTTTCACACAGCTGCTCCTCTAGAACGTAACCAAGGTGAGGGCAGACTCCATGCCTCTGACCTCCTGTCACCTTCACCTGGAGCCAAGCACAGGGTTCTGAATGCATTCATTCATCACTCAAGTCTCTCCTGAGCCCCTATTAGTGCCATGCATGACTTGGTTAGTACTTTCAGCACTACAGCCAACACTGTTATTCCTCATCATGTAGGTGAACAGAGAGGTTAAGTAACTTGCCCAGGATCACACAGCCAGCAAGCTTCCATGGCAGGGTTGAAACTAGGCGTGATTCTAGAGCCAAAATCTTAACCAATTTCAAAATAAACTCTGTCCAGAGAAGAAACTGCTCAGCTCCAGAGCTGTCTTTTCAGGCTAAGTTCCTACAAGAGCCAGCATCTGAGAGAGGAGCTCTGCCCAGGCCACAGGATGCCTCAGGCTGGCCCTGGACCTCCTCGTGGGCTAAGGTCCTTGTCCAGCCACAGGGGCTCGGACCCAGCAGGACTCAGTGGCATGGGAATCTGAGAGGGAGAGCACTCGCACCATTCTCACCGCTCTGGAGGCTGGGCAGTGGTGGCACGGTTCGTGCCAACAAACCAGAGAGGTGGGGCGACAGAGTGCCACCACGGGGAAGCCATGCAGGACAGAACAACCTGGGCCAGGAGCCGGAGGACTAAATTTTGGTCCAAACTCAGGAGCACTGGACAACACAGAGAGTTTCTGGGAACCTCAGTCTCATCTGCCCACAGGACTGGATGTTTTCAGCACTGACAACTTGCATGGTCTCACAAAATGCCACCTGTGATCCCGACAGCAGACACAGGGAGGAAATACTTAGCACAGGTGCCCCTTCAAGTCTGGGAGTGGGAACAATGTTCCTTCCTGGTCTCACACGCCAACAATGTTCCTTCCAGGTCTCACACGCCAACAACGTTCCTTCCACGTCTCATATGGCAACAATGTTCCTTCCTGGTCTCACATGGCAACAATGTTCCTTCCATCTCACACGCCAACAATGTTCCTTCCTGGTCTCACACGCCAACAATGTTCCTTCCTGGTCTCACACGCCAACAATGTTCCTTCCACGTCTCACATGGCAACAATGTTCCTTCCAGGTCTCACACGCCAACAACGTTCCTTCCACGTCTCACACGCCAACAATGTTCCTTCCTGGTCTCACACGCCAACAATGTTCCTTCCAGGTCTCACACGCCAACAACGTTCCTTCCACGTCTCACACGCCAACAATGTTCCTTCCACGTCTCATATGGCAACAATGTTCCTTCCTGGTCTCACATGGCAACAATGTTCCTTTC
This sequence comes from Myotis lucifugus, assembly GCF_000147115.1. Classification (NCBI taxonomy): domain Eukaryota; kingdom Metazoa; phylum Chordata; class Mammalia; order Chiroptera; family Vespertilionidae; genus Myotis; species Myotis lucifugus. Next base: position 107,400 of record NW_005872022.1, read on the forward strand.
AGACACCATCTGTGTCAGTGTTCCTATTACTACTGTGGCTTAGAACTGCACAGATTTACGACCTCAGAGCCCTGTAGTTCAATAGTCTGACCACAGGGGCCTCACTGGGCTAAAATCAAGGTAGCAGCAGGAGGCTCTACAGTGGTTCTCAACCTTCCTAATGCCACGACCCTTTAATACAGTTCCTCATGTTGTGGTGATCCCCAACCATAAAATTATTTTCGTTGCTACTTCATAACTGTAATGTTGCTACTGTTATGAATCGTAATGTAAATATCTGATATGCAGGATGTATTTTCATTGTTCACGACCCACAGGTTGAGAACCGCTGCAAGGGAAGAATCCATTTCTTCTCCTTTTCCAGCTCCTATTGGTGCCCACAGTCCTTGGCTCATGGTCCCGTCCTCCATCTTCAGTGCCACCAGCAGTGGCAGGTGAAATCCTGACAATCGCACCAACCTCCTCCAGCCTCCTCTTGCCCACACAAGTCCCTGTGACTACACACTGACCAGCTGACAAGCACCTTTAGTTTCCTCTGCCACCTAAGAGAACAGATGCACCATTCTGGGGGTTAGGACATGGCCGTCTTTGGGGGCCAGCAGTCTGACCACCACACAGCACAGCAGCTTCCCTAGTTGAGGTGAAACACCCCGAGTCCTCTAGCAGCCAGGCCTCCCCCAGGAAGCAGCTCACCAGCTCAGGCCCTCACCTCCTTCTCCAGCTCCAGGTCAACCAAATTTTCCTGCATCTTCTCCTGACGGCTCAGCTTCCGCTGCAGCCCCTCCACTTCTTCCCTGAGCAGCCCGTTGGTCTCTCGCATCTCCCTGAGGGGGCAGAAATAGTCACTCACACAGCCATGTAGCCTGGGACGAGTCCAGGAGCCCCAGGAGCACTGGGCTGCACACTGGAACCCCTGAGAGCTAACCCATGGAGGCTACCACCCACCGCCTGTGCCCGCCCCACCGCCTGCGCCCACCCCAGCGCCTGTGCCCATCTCACTGCCTGCACCCGACTCACCGCAGGTAGGCATTCTCCTCCTTCAGCTGCTTCAGCTCCCGCTCCATCTTGGGCAACCGCACCAGCTCAGACTTCATGTTCTTCACAATCGCAGAATCCTGCTCCTGCAGGAACAGCTTCTGCTCCAAATCCTGGTTGAGGCCAGGGACAGAGAGGAGAAAGTCACGGACGCCATACTACCCAGGTCTTCAGCGACCTCCGTGACCCAGTCCCCTTCTCCGGAAAGCCTCCCTGCCTGCCCCCGGTGTGCCTCTGTGCTGGTGCTCCGCGTTCACCCCCAGGGCGGTGCCCACAGTGGAGCACAGGCCAGTGTCATGCTACTGTGCTGGGCTGTGCTCCCCTCAGAGGCAGGAGCCTAAGACATGTCTGGCCCAAGGACACTCAGCAAAGGCTCCCTGAACAAACACCAATAAAACATCCCACTCCTCCCGAGCGAGGTCTGCTTCAGTTGATGTAACACACATGTAACACACATGTAATACCCATGTAACCACTGAGTCTTTTCCATAGGGAGGACAGCCTTTTTACAATCTCTAGTTCCCTCAGGACACAATGGAGACAGCTGGCATCCATTAGTGACAAGTCACAAAACAAACTAACAGCATGAGACCAGGACCAAATCAGTCAGTCATTCAACAAACACCTCCACTAAGGCGGCCCATCCCTGTGCCAGGCACCGAGTCACACAGTGGGGCCAGGCGATGCAGGTGAGGCCTCTGCAAGGAGAGCCTGGAGGCTGGGAGGAAGGATAGGCATCAGGCAGGTAAACCCTGAGAAGTGGGCCCCGGGCTGCAGCAGGATGAGGGCAGGAAAGAGGTAGTGGGGCCCTGGCCAGTCTGGCTCAGTGGATAGAGCGTCGGCCTGTGGACTGAAGGGTCCCAGGTTCGATTCCAGTCAAGGGCACGTGCCCAGGTTGTGGGCTCAATCCCCAGTAGGGGGCGTGTAGGAGGCAGCCGATCGATGATTCTCTCTCATCATTGATGTTTCTCTCTCCCTTCTTCTCTGAAATCAATAAAAATATATTTTAAAAAAAAAAGAGGCAGTGGGGATGTATGAAGTGGTGAGGGTGGGGAGAAGGCTGGGGGAGACAGGTAAGCACAGTGGCCACAGAGAACAGCCTGTGAGAGACCAGAGGCGAGAGAGAGCAGGGCGTCTAGGAACTGATGGGGCGGAGCAGCTGGAGAGGGAAGCAGACAGGACGGAGCAGGGAGGCAGCCCATGAGGCGGGGCACAGAGTGTGGGTGTCACTCAAGGCGGTGGCGGCGGCCACCCAGGGGCCTGCAGTCGCTGTCTGCCCGGCAGGGCCTCCCTCATGCAGCAGCACAGCCGAACGTCAGAGCCAGGCGCCCTGCACTGAGACCCATCACACACGAGCCGGACGACCTCTCCCCGCGACCTATCACTTCCCAGCTCACACCACCTGAACTATCGCATGTTCACTCTCTTCCTGTGACTTCATCCTGGGAGCAGAATCTGTCTCTATTCCCTGTGGATCCTACCAGCTAGCACAGCCTAACACACGAGAAGACGGTCAGTGTACATGGCACCGTGGGCGCAGCAGCCACTGTCCCCATATGCCAAGAGCACAGCCCAGTTCAGAAACACCTACGGGGGGAAAAAGGGCTGAAACCACCACTGGGACACCTACCACACAGTCCAGGGACTGAAACGGAGCAACTCACCTTGATTTTCTGCTCCTGCTCTGCCCTGGCTTCTTGGCCAGCCTGGAGTTCCTGAATCTTCTGATTAGCTTCCTGCCATTTTCTATGAAGAGAAAAGTGGATCACATGCAGAATGTAGTATGTGATGAGGCCAACAATCCCCTTATCCTAAAGCTCTCTAGTGCAGACACACGTGCACACACTCACACATATGCGTGCACACATACTCGTATGCACATGCACACACATACATGTACACACATACTGCCCACACTCCCCTCAGGGACAGCCCGAGTCTGGATGCAAACCCTTGCAAACCCCTGCCAGTGCCTCGGGGGCCCGTCTGCTCAGGACAGGCTGGGTGGGGAGCCCAGACCACCAGCCAGAGGCGAGAGAGAGCAGGGAGTCTAGGAACTGATGGGGCGGAACAATATGACAACATTTCATATGGAAACAGTGCCCCGCTTCGTTTCCACGTGAGGATGCTATGAAGACCTGGCAGGGACCTCCGGCTGCAGCACCCCGTTCTCCAGCCCCACATCTGCTCACACTGCAGCTCTGGCTGCTGGCCCCGGCACAGCCACAGCAGAGACCCACTCCTGACAGATCATGACTCCGCCAAGTGGCCAGAACTCCCCCTAGGCAACATCTGCGAAGACAAAGGCCAAATTCTTCAGGAGCCTTCAGGCCTCTGACCTCAACTCCGCGAGTGAGTTTTCCCTCTCCGTGCCTTTGCTCAGAATGCGGTCTTCTGGAATGTCCTTTATCGCCCGCCTCCCACCGCCCACAGATGTCCACCGTGGCCTTTAAAACTGAGCTCCAGCCTGGCTGCCGTGGCTCAGTGGCTGAGCATCGACCTATGAACCAGGAGGTCAGGGCTCGATCCCAGGTCAGGGCACATGCCCAGGTTGTGGGCTTGATCCCCAGTAGAAGGCGTGCAGGAGACAGCCAATCAATGATTCTCTCTCATTACTGATGTTTCTACCCCCCTCTCTCCCTCTCCCTTCCTCTCTGAAATCAATAAAAATATATTAAGAAAAAAAATTAAAAAGCTCCAATGCAATGTCTTCTCCAAAGCTCCCGCCCTGGCTGCTCCCTCCTCGTGCTCAGGACGTTTAAAATGACACTCTGTTCTGACACCATGTACGGTCCTGGCCTCAGGTCTGTCCCCAAGAGCCTAGGGGTGGGGAGCACTGAAGGGCACCTGTGGAGCCTCAGGGCTCTGGGACACACCACATTCGCGAGGCCGGAGCGCACCCGCAGGGGGGGCAGGACAAGCCTGTGTCTGCCACAGTTAACGGGGATACGGCTCAGCCCATGCCCGCAGCTGCAGGTGCGCAGGCTCCACACTCACCTGAGCTGCAGATCCAGCTGCTCCTGCAGCTCCTGCTTCTCGGACTCCAGGCCCTTCACCTGCATCTCCTGGTTCATGACACTCCACTGCAGCTCCGAGATCCTGCCCTTTAACTCGCTGATGGTCTAAAAGCAGAGCAGAACCCACAGCGCCCACTGAGGCCGCCGGCCCGCGGATGCACGGGAGCCGCCCAGAGAAGAGGACCAAGGCCTCACAGGAGCCTGGCCCCCCATCCCACTCCCGAGGCAGGGACAGAGCCATCTGCCCCTCAGAGGCCAGGACCAGATGCCCCGAGCACCAGCCACGCCACCTTGAGTCTCCCATGAGCCCACAGGAGAGGCTGGGTCACGTGACAACAGTCTCAGGAGCAAGAACTGCTGCTGGCCAAGACGGGCCCCAGCCTCACACCCCCGTGACAGCCCTTCCCGTGAAGCATCCACACACCCACATCCCATCACCTCGGACCCTCCCGTCCCTGGCGCGCTCTGCACAGCCCTCCCTGCACACCTTGCTCCCGCCTCCCCGCCTGGAGCTCCTTCCCTAACCCACCGAGCCACTTCCCACGGTGCTGAAGATGCCACTGGAAGCCACAGCCAGGCGCCCCCAAGAAGCCGGACAAGGGGGACTGAGGCTGTCCTCAGAATGACACCACAAACGTCACACAGAATGGGGGAGCCGGCAGAATGCCATGGCGATTGGAGCGCTCCAGGCGAGAGTGCCAGCCACAGCAGCCCCTGGGAGCCAGACGTCAACCCGAAGGATCCTACAAGCAGGGCAAGAAAGGGACTGACAGCTCAGCACGGAGGGTGACACCTGGCAGACCCTGGGGCACCCTGCAGACAAGGAGGCCACCGCACTCATTCCCCAGGCACCGGGACCACTCAAAGGGTCAGCAGCACCACCCCACGTCCTTCCAGGAGGCTGACGGGGCGGCCTAGGCCAGCGGCCCCCGCTCCACTGATCTCCATGGTTTGCTCTTACAACAGCGACTACCAATCTGGGAACCACACAGAATGAAGGCACTAAAATACTAAACAAGGAGCACACCCTCTGAGAAGCCTGCCTGCACTCCATGAACAGGCGTGGCCCGGCACCGTGGGCACCAGGGTCTGGAGGTGGTGTGGCGAGCCGGGTGGGTGCTGTGGGTGAGCCAGGCCCTCAGGAGCTGCCTGGAGAGTGGCGAGCACAGGACCCAGGGCACCGAGACGAGAGAAGGCAGTGGGTGGTGCGGTTGTGACTTTGCCTCGAGTGACTGGGAAGGCTCCTCAGAGGTGAAGAGTAAGAGAAGCGACCTGCGTGGTCCTGCGTCCCCACTGGCCACGCCCTTTCCCACGCTGGGCCCCCTGTGGCACCCACCTCGCACCTTGTGTGGTAGGGTCTCCCCCTCTTGCCCTTCCCCGGAGACCCCCACACCTGCCTCCAGACCCAGCAGGAGGGGAGGGAGAGCACAGGTAAGCACAGCAGGGGCGGGAGGAGAGCCTTCCTGAGGCAGAGCCCCTCCCCTCCTGCCAACATCCGTGTCAGAAGACACATGTACAAACACCCTAACATGTTCTCCAGTGTCGCCAGGGCAAGAATAGCCCGGGCCTGCTTCCCAAGCTGCCACGTGCTCCATGCCACCTCCCTGCCTCCCCACCTCCCCCCGAGTTTCCTCTCCTTCCTCGCAGCCTGTGATCCTGAGCAGCACAGCGAAGGGACCGGAAAGGTCAGAAGAGTCCAATTTCCACCAGCATCAACGTTGTGGCTGTTTCTAAAATGGAGACAGCCTTCACTTGATGGAGACGAAAGGACACTACAGTTCACTGACGCTCTGGTTTCAAAGGTGCTCTCAGATGCCAACAGATACGCATGCTGACACACACTGACACACACACATGCTGACACACACGCGCGCGCACACATACACGCTCACACACACAAGCACACACAAGCCCACACTGACACATATGCTGACACACACGCACACACAAGCACACACTGACACACACACATGCGCGCGCACACACACATACACTGACACACACACTGACAATCAAAGAAATGCAAATCCAGAGGCAACTACCTACACCTTCTGGGGGAAAAGGAAACATCCACAAGAATTTCCAGAAAACCGCACCCCCATGCCAGGTGAGACCCAGCGGAACTAGAACCCCCGCCCGCTGTCAGCGCAGGGCCCACGGCGACTGGGCCCTGCGAGGAATGGCTCCAATGACATAGTCAAGGGCAGCAAAAAGTGGCAGCACGAAGCTCTCTGCTACACATGGTCATGAACGGGGTGTGTATGAAAAACCAAAGCTCTGAAAACGCCAAGAAACAGTTCCCCAACCATGAACAACCGTGATTACAGAGACTGAAAGGTGTTCACCTGAGTCACTGAAAACCACAGGACGGAAAATCGGTAGCTTTGCTATGACGACGATGGAAAGAACTAGAGGCGCAGAACGAAAAGCACGAAACGCGCCCGCACCTCGCCAGCCTCGGCCAGGCCGTCCTCCTTCTCCCGCAGCCTCTTGTTGGCGGCGTCCAGGCTCTGCTTGCACTGCCGGTGGTGCTCCAGCTGCTCCTTCATCTTCTCCTCCGCCTCCGCCTCGCGGTCCTGGAGCTGCCGAATCCGGGTCAGGAGCTCCTGGTTGCGGTCCACCTCACGCTGCCAGAGGGAGGACCTGGTCAGCACGGTCAGGGCAGGCCAGGCCCCCGGCCCAGAGAAGACCCAGCAGGAGCCCGGAAAAAGCTGCGTCAGGGCTCTGGCGCAGGGACCCCCGGGCTCTGAGATGTACCACCCAGTGTCAGGGTCCAGGAGACCATCTGCAGGGGAGGTGAGGGTGAAACCCACGTTCAGACTGGACCTGGGAAAGAAGCGCCCGGGCTCTGGCAGCCCCAGCAGCTTTCACTGACTGCACACAGACGACCATCGCAACAGCTGGCATGCGCCCGGGCAGGACAGGTGGCCTGCAGGCAGGGGCAGCTGACCCTGGGCCCCCTCTACCACCCGGGCACCTTATCTCCCGCCAACCTGCAGAGCCACCCTGTACTCCACCCTCAGGGCAGCATGGCTTGTGCTGGTGAGGAGTGGGTGGAACTAAGACTCCTCCCTCTGATGATCCCTGGGGTCATAAAGGTCGACCCGGCCACGGAGGTGGTTCCTTTCAGCCTAAGAAGCCGTGGGACTAGAAAGTGGGACCAGAGTGCTGGGGCCAAGCCTGGTTCCATGGAGCCAGACCCTGCGGCCTCGGACCTCTGGCCAGAAAGCTGAGCTGCAGAAGCTCCTCCAAAGACCGCCAGGCACTCCAGGGCTGCCTTACGAGGAGGCCCTGCATCAAAGGCACCGTCCAGGCAGGCGCAGCAGCGAGGTGCTCCGGCTGCACCCACAGGCAGGTGCGGCATCTCCAACCGGCGGCCACTCCTGGCGCACGTGGGCAGGTCCCCAGACACCAGCATCTCACCATCTAATAGCTATTTCCAGGTGGGAGGGCTGAGATTCCCGCCCACCTGTCCCCGCCCCGGCCCCCCACTGCCAATGACAGTCCTGAAAAACCACTGCAGATGCCCAAGACTCAACGGAGCAATTTAAAGCCCCTGACTCAGCGGCCCGGGGTCGCCTGCAGCCCGCCTGCGGCCGGAAGGAAAGGCCTCTGGGGACTGTGTTCAGTGCGGCCCCAGGACTAAGCTCAGGCGGCCCTGCCCTTGGATTTCCCGGAGAAAGACGTCTGGTGACCCTGCAGCCACCCCTCACTTGGCAAAGGGTTGCCGAGCACCTTTAGGTGCCACAGCCGGTTCTGGACACTGGGGGCCCAGGGCAGTCAGGACAGGCCCTGTCCTCATGGGACTCAGGGCCCAGAGACACTCCAGCAGCCCACATCCCAGTCCGCTGAGAGGCAGGCAGGGCCACCACGCCCGCAGTGCCCGCAGTCCATGGCCTGTGCCACCTCCCTACCCGTAAGGGCACGCCAACACTTTAAGAGTCCCACAGCCTCTCCCTCCTGCTTCCCACCGGTTCCCCAGGATGGTCCCTCCTAGGACAACCCACAACATCACGTCCCTCCACAGAGAAGCACCACCCGGAGCAGCACCTGGGCCAATGCCAAGGCCGAGGCTGAGGTGCCCCAGCCACAGGCCACAGCTCTGAGCTACTGAGCCCACGCAGCACACCACGGCCAGGACCTGTCCACCGGGTCAAACATGCCGTCACAGCACACCCTCACAGCCCCCGGCCATTTAGAGGGACAAGGAAGGCGCACGTGCCCTGTGTGCAAGCACGGGCAGACATCCACCCTCAGGAGGCCCAGACCAGATGCGCTGCCTGGATCCTCGCGGCGTCTCCACTCCTCACAGTGCTTCCCGACACCCTGCCAAGAGCTGTGATCCCAGCCGAGGAAGCACTGGGTAAGGAAGTGTGCTTTCCCAGCCTGCCATGGGTGAGCCAGGCAACAGGCAACAGCCCCGAGATTGGGGCTCCCTGCTCTGAGGCCCGATAACCATTTAAGCAAGACCCAGCCTGGGCTGGAGACCCCTACGCAACCTGGCGACTTTCTGAGCCTCTGACCCCACACCACCTGGTATTTCTGCCGGATCCTCATCCCAGTCCTTCCAGAGGGAGGGGAGCCAGGAGGCCCACGGGGAGGACTGCCTGCAGCACCAGCACCTGCACAGCCTCCGCGAGGAGGGGAGCACAGCTGACACCAGGGCCTCAGAAGGCAGGGCACCTGGGCTCCTGGCCCGTGTGACTCTCGTTTCTCATGGTCTCAGGAGCTGGCCACCTGCACTCACCTCATAGCTCCGGGCGCTGGTGCTGGCCGCTCGCTCCAGCTCCACGCGAGCTCTCTTGTGACTCAGCTGCATCTGCATCTTCTCCCGCTCCACCTGGATGATGTGAGACTTGGACCGGATCTGCTCCGCCCGCTCTTCCAGCTGGCCAGGCCATGCAAAGGAAAGAGAATCCTCAGGAGCCGCCGCATCAAACAGGCGAGTGGCTCATTCAACACTCACTCCTGGGGCACCGGCTCCCAACATGGCCCACACCAGCCCCGGGGAAGAAGGAAGAAGCTGGCTCCCGAGTTGGGTGACGGGCAAAGATGACAGAGTTGAAGAGGAGGGTATGTTTAAGATGACAGTGTGTGGGCTCGTTTTATAAAAGAGGGCAGTCCGGCCAGTGTGGCTCAGTGGCTGAGCATCGACCTGTGGCCTAGGGGGTCACAGTTCGATTCCCGGTCAGGGCATATGCCCGGGTTGCAGGATCGCTCCAGGAGGCAGCCAATCAATGATTCTCTCTCATCACTGATGTTTCCATGTATCTCTCCTCCTCCCTTCCTCTCTGAAATCAATAAAAATATATTTTTTAAAAAGGGGTTTTTTAAAAAAGAGAGTATATTAAGAAAAGGGTCTCCCGTTGCTGTGTAACAAGTTACCAAACTAGCTGTGTAAACACCAGTACCGTGAGTATCAGTCCAGCCGGTCAGAAGGCAGGCACACAGCTGACCACGCGTCCGTAGGGCTGTGTGCTCACCTGGACTCAGGACCCTCTCTCACACGCACGTGGCCGTGGGACTGGGGACCCATGTCCTCGCTGGCTGTCACCATGGGCTGCTGTGGCTCTGGAAGGCCACCCACAGCTCCTGCCCCACGGCCTCTCCAGCTCCACAGCCACGCAGGGAGTCTCCCACGTGTGGTTCCCTCTCCTGCTCCGCACCTGAGCTCTGGTCTCCTCTCTCCACCACACTGTAAAGGCCCACCGAGGTTCTCCGACTTGAGATCATAATTATACTTGCAAATCTCGTTGCCACAACCCCTAGTCAGTTTTGGGTTAAATGGGTCCATCAAGGACCACCTTAGGAGTCTGCCCCCCACAGACGGCAGGTAAACAGAGGTGAGTTCCAGCCTTGAAGGGACTCAGAAGACACACCAAATGGTTTCAAAGAATCACCGACTCGAAGGGCCTCTTCTCCAGGTGGGCTAGCACCTGAGCACTCCACAATGGCCTGCGATCCAGCACACAGCACCCCTGGACACTCAACAGCCATGCCGAGTCTTGGGTGCACCCCAGAAACACCAAATCAGAATCGTCCTCTCACACGCACTCTCAGGGGCTCACATGCACATTAGAGTCTGAGAAGCTCTGGGCTAGAGCACATGGTTCTTTTTTCAACCAGGGGCACTTGACAAGGTCCAGAGGCATTGCCGACTGTCACAGCGGAGGTGGGAATGTGTGTGTTCCTGACACCTAGTGTGCAGAGGCCAGAGACGGTTAGCAACAGGAAAGTCAGTGCACAGGACAGTCCAGCAAAACAAAAACTATCCAGCCCCAAATGTCAGAGAGCCACGGGTGAGAAATCTGGCCAGAGAAAGGGAACTCCCACCCCCTCGCCCTCCGCATTGGTGAGGGCCCAAGTCCACACTTCCTTCCCCCCTGCTGTTTCTCTCACTGCACTGCCCACCTGCTGGCATATGGAGGTTCCTAACTCTACCCTCCTTCAAACACTGGTTGACCGGCTGGCCTCCCCGCCTCACTCTGTGGCTGCAGGTGGCCCAGCACACGGGGACCAGGAGTCCCAGGGACACGTGATCCGTGGGCCTCATCTTCCTGGAATGTTGACTGCATTTGAAGGAAAGTAACTGAAACATTATTTTTTTTGAGGATGGGAGAGGGAAACAGAAACATCGATGATGACAGTCACGGATCGGCTGCCTCCTGTACGCCCCCCACTGGGGATGGAGCCAGCAATCCGGGCAAGTGCCCTGACGGGGAATGAACTGTGACCTCCCAGTTCTGGGTCAATGCTCAACCACTGAACCACACCGGCCAGCTGGAACATTTTATATTTACACAAACACTGATGTGTAGCAGAGCAAACTGTGAACACTTTCAATTGGAAACAGGAATTTTATTCAAAGGAGGGAGGAGGGGCCTGGTGGGCAGGAAATACAGACCTACAGCTGGGGAGGCGGCTGGGAGAGAGAAGCACTGAGGGAAGCCCTGTGACGGGCCAGGGTACCAGGCAGGTACTGCCGCATCTCGAACCAGCTCACTCTGCTGTCACTCACTCACTGACCCTCCCAGCGCTAACTGAGTGGGAACTGGGGGCCTCCACGATTCTACATTTATGGTCCTGACAAGCCAAACATCCCCAGTCATGTGCATCAATAAAATTATTACTTTTTTCAACCAGTGGGCAAGGATCACAGTATAACCTACTGCCACTGTTATTTCAGTAAAAAGTGTTTAAACACAAGAAAACTAATTTCAAAATAAATAAGAGTCCTTGCCAAAAAATGGGAATGAGCAACTCAGTCCACTACTAACAAATAGAGAGTAACTCAATTCCTCAGCAAATGAATGCACCTGAGCCTCTGGGCTCCCAGGACACTATCACCCCACGGCCCAGCAGCACCCACGGCTGACACAGAGACCGTCGCTGAACAGCCCCAGCAACGCGAGGGCCCACAGGGGAGGCGGGACGCAGCAGCCGGTAGGGGCGGCAGGCCTGGGCAAGCCTGTGCGGACCCCCTGGTTCTGCCCCCACTGGGACGGACCCCCCAAGTCCTTAGAAGCTGACGTCCTTCAGGAGGCCTGACCCCTTTACAGCTGTCTACAGGGAGCAATGCCGAGAACTTGGAACAGAGCAAAGTAGCACTATAATCAGAGTAAAACTGTCAAAATCACCCCGTAGCAGCCGGGAGCCAAGATCTGCAAACGCTCCCGCAGCCTGAGGCCATCACATCCCCAAGCTTCACTCACTCCCCTGCTGTCCCGCCAGGCCAGCCACGGACCTGTCACCGCACGGCCGCCCTTCCCAGGCGTCCACCTTCGAGGGAGCCAGGCCGTGTGGGTTTTCCTCAACTAAACCAACAGCCAGCTTCCCAACCCCCGTCACTAGGGCCTGTGAGCTCATTCCCGTGAGCACACGAACTCCGAACGCCCACGTTAGAGACCCGGGAGACGGCCAGCTGGCCTCTAGGCTGAGGAGACACTGACCTGCCGCAGCTACAGGAAGTGCCCGCTTAACGTCAGCAGTGGCCACGGGTCCTACGACGTTCAGCAAAACGACGTGTCAGGAAACCAATTTCACCACAGGCAGCAGGCACACAAGAGCCACGTCCCTATGGCATCTCACCCCCAGACACAGCGGCGCGCGAGGCCACGGCATGAGGATGACCCAGCCTATCTAAGGGCCGTGTTTTCCGTAAGAGATCCCGATCCCGCGCAGGGCACTCACCTGAGCGACACCGACACCTACGGACAGGTGTCTTCAGCCAGAGAGCCGCTCCCCACGACACTCACCTGCATGCTCTGCTGGTACTGCATCTGCAGGGACCCTGGGGCCGAGGCCGCAGCATCCAGGCCCGCTCCTCCGTCCACGCGCTGAGAGATGAAGTTGTTCAAGGACCTCAGGGAGGACAGGACCGTGGTGTTTTCCCCCAGGTCCTCCATGGCCACGCCTCTCTGGAGGAAGACAAGGGAGGGGTCACGGGAGCCTTCCCACGTAACTTCAGTGCCACGGCTGCCCGCCCCACGGTGCCCGCCCCGGCTTGCTCTCTCAGAGCCCTTCAGGCAGGCCAGGGCCCACAGCCCCGTTCTCCAGGGTCACCTGGGAGCCCAACTGCTGATGTGCCAGAGAAGAAAGAGGCACAGAAAGCTGACATGCCCCCAAGCCGCGGAACGTCAGAGACGACCTGTGCAGCAGCGGGACAGACAGACAGCTGGGGGTGGGGGGCGGGTGCAGCAGGCAGGTGGTACCTCCCACAGCCACACTCACAGAGAACCCAGTTTCTGGGAATCACAAACAAAACACACAGTAATGCTGACTTGTTAACAGTCCTATATAATAAAACGCTAATATGCAAATTGTCCCCTTGGGAGTTCAACAGACCGGAGTTCAACCGCTCGCTATGATGTGGGCTGACCACCAGGGGGCAGCATGGAATGAAGGAAGGCTCCAGCCGGCAGCCAGCAGCTGGCAGCCAGGGGAAGGAGGGGCCCCAGCTGGCCCTGATCGCCAGCCAGGCCCAGGGACCCTACCCATGCACGCATTTCGTACACCGGGCCTCGAGTCTATAATAATAAAAGCATAATATGCTCATTAGACCAGACGTCCTTCCGGATGAAGCCGGGCTGCGAGGGAAGCCCGGGTCCCGGGTGCCTGCCGGCGGGCAGAGGGAAGCCGGTGCCGGCACCCAGGGGAAGGCAGGCCTACTCCGGCACGAATTTCATGCATCCGGCCTCTAGTGACTAGTCAATTACTACTATTTTCAACCAAGTAAATACCAAAAAGAAAGATATTTGACATTGACTGGCACCCAGACTCCTCGAGCCTCAGTCTCCTCATCTGTACACTGACATCGTGAACCCTCCTTGCCAAGCAGTGGTGAGGATGACAGTGTCCACCAGTCTTCAAGCGGCAGAGGGACAACCGCTGCCCAACAGTCTGACTCTCATGCTGCTCCGAACCGCCCTGAGGCCTCTCAGGAAGGGGCGAGGGAGACTGCGCCGGGCCTGCCTGGCCTGCAGGTCCGCTGCTCCGCGAGCCCGGCACGGAGGCTGAGGACAAGCAGCAGCCAAGCACCCGCATCCCCAAACGCCGGCTTCCTCCGGCCTCACACCAGCCGGCACCCAGCCGGCCCAGCGAGCGAGGGAGCGAGGGAGCGAGGGAGCGAGGGAGCGAGAGAGCAGAGGGGCAGTTCCCAGCAGCAGCGTGACTTCCACAGGCGAGAAGTGTTTCCCCTTAGAAAAGCTGGCTCGCAGGCTTCCCCGCCCACCCCCCATCCCACCCCCCAAACAAACCAACCAACAAGCCATCAGGTGAGGAATCTTACTTGGACCCGGAATGTCCCACTAACTAGGACCTCGGCCTCCACCAGGCAGAACCCTGTCTCCCCAGGCCGCCATTCCCACCCGGCACAGGCCTGTCCTCTCGCCTCCTGCCAGACTACACGTGGAAAATGGACCCGCGCTCGCTCTGCCTTGAGCGTCGCAGATGCAGGCCGGCGGGCGGGAGGCAGCCGGGCTAACCCTTGCATTTGCCGTATGAGACCAGGCCGTTCCTTCCATCCGAGATGGGAAATTTAGCCACTACCTCCTCTCAAGATGCCGTCCTTAAGGACTGGAGCGTGTGTTGCTCTAGGATGAAAAGAACACACACGCTTTCAACTGCCTGGAACTAGGCCGCTCCGCACGCCCCTAAGGCCGCAGCTCAACTCCGTCCTCCTCATCCAACCCGACCGCTGGACGGACACTGCGGTCCAGTGGCCTGAGCTGGGCGCCCACACTCCCTGCTCTCCGAGGCCCCTCTGGTCCTGGGCAGAAGCTACGAGACTGCAGGACGCCCACCGCCCGCCCACCACGGGCTCTGCTGCTGCTGTGAACGCACCCAGGTATGGACGCGGCTCCCGCAGGTGCCCCGGGCCAGCCCTGCCAGGGCTCCACCGAGAGGCCCGCTCCTCCCCGTCCCCCCCTCCCCCCCGGACCCCAGGCGCAGCTCTCAGCTCTTCTCAGCGCCCTCGGCCCTCGGGCCCCAGCCTGTCCAGCTGCTCCTCCCACGAGACGCCCTGGGGGACCCGCAGGGGGCGCTGAGGGCAGCTGGGGCTGGACTGGCCCCGGCTCAGATGGACAGCAGGACCGGAGGCGGTGGCAGGCAGACCTGGCTGCAGGGGAGCCGGGGGCACAGAGGGGAAGCAGGGACGGAGGAGGGGGAGCCGAATGGAGGAACGGGGACTAAGGAGGGGGTGCGGGGACGGAGAGGGGGTGCGGGGACGGAGGAGGGGAGCGGGGCCGAGGGTCGCCGGGTCCGAATCCGCGGGCCGGAGAAGGACGAAGGGGCGGGCCCCAGCCTCAGCTCAGCGGGCAGCCCTGCCCGACCCCTACCCCGACCCCGACACCGACCCGGGCGCCGGCTGCACAACCCCGCCCCGGCCACGCTCGCCAGTCGCAGCCTGCACCCACTCACAGCCAGGTCCGCTCCTGCCGCTGTCGCCGCTCAGATCTCCCTCCTCTGCGCCTGCGCTCTCGCGAGATCTGCGGCTGAGCTCTCGCGAGATCCGGCGGGGCCGGCCGGAAGCTGCCAGGCTGCGCGGCGGCCGGTCCTGGGGCTCCGCGCGAGCTCCTGCACCCGCTTCCCCGCGGGGCCGTCAGGGCGCCCCGCCCCACGGAAGACGGGCTTCGACCGGGCGCTACCTCGCACCGTGTTGTGTGGCATCGCCCGCCCCGCAGGGCCGGACCTGTGCGCGCTCCGCTGCTGCGACCCCGGTTCGCCCCGGTACTTCCCTGACCCCCCGCGGCCCCCCTCTCCTCGGGCCCGGGGGGAGGGTGCCAGTCCGCTCCACCGTCCTCCCGGCGCCCTGTCCTCCAGGCCTCAGCCAGCGCCGCGCCCCGCCCGCGTGACAGCCACCCGGGTCTGTCCGGGAGCGTGATTCCTCCCCCAGCGCTGCCCGCCGCTGCCCACGGCTTGGGGTGTGGACTGAGTGCCCTTTTTCCAGAGGGTGAGACACGTGGCCCCAAAATAAACGGACCGGAAGGGGAGCGCGTGACGGAAGCAGCAGGAGGGGTCCCGGACTTGAACCATCGACGCCGGCAATGGCATGAGAACCGGAATTCCCCTGCAGCCCACTCCTGGCCGCTGGACTCAGCCACGGACCCAGGGAGCCCTGGGCCCACTCATCACTGCCTGGGGGGCGAGCACACCCCCAGGAAAGGGCTTTGAAGAAACCAGGAACGGTTTTAAAAAGCAAACTTAGCCTGACCGGTTTGGCTCAGTGGATAGAGCATCGGCCTGTGGACTTAAGGGTCCCGGGTTCGGTTCTGGTCAAGGGCATGTACCTTGGTTGCGGGCACATCCCCAGTGGGGAGTGTGCAGGAGGCAGCTGATCGATGTTTCTCTCTCATCGATGTTTCTGGCTCTCTGTCCCTCCCCCTTCCTCTCTGAAAAATCAATAAAATATATATATATATAAAAAAAAGCAAACTTAAGCCCTGGCTGGTGTGGCTCAGTGGATACAGCATCAGCCCGCGGACTGAAAGTTCCTGGGTTCGATTCCAGTCAGGGCACATGCCTGGGGTGTGGGCTCAATCCCCAGTGGGGGGCGTGCAGGAGGCAGCCCATCAATGATTCTCATCATTGATGTTTCTATCTCTCCCTCTCCTTCCTCTCTGACATCAATAAAAAAAAATATTTTTTTTTTTAAAAAGCAAACTTAAAAGCATGGGAATCCCTCAGGCAATACAGCCTACCTGTTTATAAAGCGGCCTCAGTGCCCGGGAGGGAAAGGGAGATCACACGCATGCTGCCTGCTTTGGCAATGACCTTTACTGTCCAGGGAGCCCGAGTATTACAGCCGTCTTTCCAGCAAAACCCAAAGCACACCCGCCCATGCACAGTTCACACCAGTGTCTCCCTAACTGCCTGGGGACATCGCTGCTTGAAGGGTGGGTGCATCTCCGGATCATCCACCAGAAGGACTTTAGTCCCCAGACGGGATTTTCAGATTTTCCTACATGACGCTGTAGAGCCAAAATCTCAGCTGGAAACCTGTGCTGTCCGGAGCAGAGGCGGACCCTGCTCTGTGGCCACTTCAGCCTGTAAGACGAGCGTGGCAGGCGCGGCTCTCCGGCTCGGCCTGTGTTTATCCTTCCCTGCCCAGCCTGTCGGCTCGTCCTTTCATCTTTGTCCCTCTCTCAGGATAACTTCCTCTTCACAAATCACGTGACAGACCGTTTTTTATCATGGCCACTGAATACAGTTCTGTCCTCTTTTCGGTTTGTAAAGACCCCCACTTGTCCTGCCCGCTGCCTCCCAGGTGAAGCCCGGGCCTCCCAGCCCCGCAGAGTGCAGCAACGTGTGCAGTGACCAGGCCCTGCAAGGGCGGGCGGGAGCTCAGGCCCCCCCGGGCCCCCGGGCTCTGCGGTACTGTGTGGCCAAGAAGTACACCTCTGAGGACTCCTTCCTGCTGGCCTCAGGCTTCAGGGTCCTCACGCTCTGGAATTCCTCCGTCAGTCTCTTCTGTAACCGGTGGCTTTGACTTCCAGCCCAGGTTTTACAGAGAAATGTGCCCCCAGGACATAGCACGTCTGGAGCCATGTCCAGAAGCGACCAGCACAGGCCAATGAGCCTGTCGTGGTCCAGGCCCCGGATCCCTGTGCATTGGGGGCCATGTCACTCAGAACCACGTCTGCTCTCCCGCCGGGAAGCAGCTCTTGGATTCTCTGCAGGGTCCGTGGGTCCGTCACGTCAGCGGGGCACACGAAAGTCGCTCCTCCCAGGGGGGCGATGTGAAGAAGATCGACCCCGAGCACAAAGCCCACGGGACTGCTGGGATCTAAGGAAGAAACTGGGAATTAGTTATTTACACCGATTCTTCCCACAAAAGCACATGCCGCGAAGTCGTGAAATAGGACCAAGGAAAAGAGCTAATGTGCAGACAGGCGGACACGGGCCGTTTCCCACTCTCTACATCCTGCACGTGCACGTGCACACGTGGGGGAGTGGGGGTGCTTCCCGCCACATCTGAGAAAACCGGCCCAGAGAGGCCAGTGCTGTCCGAGTGGAAGGCAGGCCTGGGGCCATACCCCGGACGCGTCTCCAGCTCTGATGTCATTTCATTTCATCCCGGAGACTGCTCACCTGGTGAGCGAAGATAGAAACTGTTACACTAGCATGTAAAGTGCCCCTGGGTTAAACCAACAAGTCTGTCTGTAGCTTCAGCCGAATTCTTTCCATTAAAAAGAGGCTGAGATATGGGGGAAAGGGCAGATGTAGAATAAGGGCCAAGAGTGGTCCCTGCCCACATCCGACTTCCCGCAGCGGCTGGCCGGCTCGGTGCTTTCCCCGAGCATCGCGTCACCCCCGCAGGAGTGTCCACCGAGGCAAATCGCTCTGGGTGCAGTTGGGCAACTTCCGGGAGGAAGAGAAAGCAAGCTGCTCGCCCACACGCTCTGCTTCCACTTCTCCCCACGTCCACCGTGGCCTCCTGCTCCTCCACACAGCCCGTCGGGGACAGGAACCACTGCGGTGGCGCCAGGGACGTTTCTGACCCAAGTTCAGTCACTCGGTCAACAAGCATGGGGACTAAAAACAATGTTTTTATGCCAATTCTCAAGCCCCACGGCGCCCCACCCAGCCAGGTGGAGTGGCTGCTGAGTGAACCAGGCAGGCCCACTCCTCTACCTCAGTTTCAGTTGGTTAGAGCGCCATCCCATACCTGGAAAGGCTGCAGGTTCGAGAGATGTTGGTGAACTGTCACAAATGTCACGTAATGCCAGCACACAGGACCCTCAGACTCTACGGCTGGGAATGCAGACAGCAAGAAGGCTCGCTGCAGCGCCAAGACCTGATGTCCTAGATGCGGGGACAGTCCCCCAGGACCTGTTCAAAAGGATGATGTTGTTTTCTAAGTTCTATGGGTGTTGGTGTTGGTTTACCTGTTTATTAATCAGGGGAACCTTTTTCATATTTTAAAAAAAAACACCTTTGACAGCCCAGGCTGGTGTGGCTCAGTGGGTTAGAGCGCCATCCCATACCTGGAAAGGCTGCAGGTTCGATTCCCAGTCAGGGTTCATACCTATGTTGTGGGTTCGAACCCTGGTTGGGGTAAGTGCAGAAGAAGGCAGCCAATCGATGTTCTCTCTCATATCGATGTCTGTCTCCCCTCCCTCCATCCCTCCCCCAATCTCCTCTCTCTAAAATCAATAAGCATAACCTTGGGTGAGGATTGAAAAGAAAAAAAACACCTTTGACAAAACCCGAAAATATGAAAGATAAAAGCTGCGTCCCTCGGGTTGAGCCCGAGTTGAGAGTCCGGAGCCCCAGCTGTGCGAGCGGAGCAGCCCCAGCGGGACCTCGGGGAGCCCAAGGGCTTCAGCAGCAGGACCGGAACCGGTGCGGTCACAGGGACAGCACTGCCATCCAGCGGAAAAGGCCGGGTGAGGCTCCTCGGCAGCAAGAGGGCTGCGGTGGAAGCGCATTCCGAAAAGCACGTGGGTACGGCGTTGTGTGTGCAAAAAAAGAACTCTGAAGGGACGCACACCACACACAGGAGCGGGGTGATCCGAGGCGATTCTGATCATCACCGCACCTTTCATTCTGAACATGTCGGTGTCCTGTCTTTACCATTATTACTACCAAACAACCACCTTCAGAGAGCGCGCCACCGCTCTGTCCTCGGGCCTCTGGTTCACGCTGGCCCACGAGCTGCAAGACCCACCTGTGCCTGCAGCGTTGACTCTCTGCACCGCCACCTGGCTCCACGCCCCGGGGGCCGCCCCGCAGTCTAACACCCGGAGGCCGGGCCGCAGGATCCGGTGCCTCGTGTCCACCTCCAGAAGCTTGAAGGCGCTCCGACACCGGTAACTCTCCACCTTCGCCGCCTTCACGAATGGGTCCTTCAGGTGCCGCGTCAGCCACAGGTGCTCGGCGCCGGTGCGGGCCTTGCAGTGCCTCGCCGCCGTGTGGAGCCCGTGGCGCTGCAGGGACGCACACGCCAGCCTGCAGCACCTGGCGAGGGAAAGGGGCAGCCGGGTGGGCATCCCGTATCCACTAGTCCCAAGCTTGGTGGGCCCGGGGCAAGCCGTGCCGTTTTAGCCATGCAGCACCGGGGCCCACGAGGGAGGCAATGTGACCAACCAGTCAGAAAGCGGGTTCAGGTGCTGACCTGTGACGCCCCACAATTTATACTGAAGTCCCAACCCCTAGCACCTCAAAATGGACTGGTCTTTAAAGAGGTAATTAAGCTAAAATGAGGTCAGAGGGGTGGGCCCGAATCCCATAGGACTGGTGTCCGTACGAGTTAGGACACCCAGGCAGACGGACAACCAGGTGGGGACTCAGGAAGGAGCCGGCCGCCCACTCGGAGACAGGCCCAGAAGAAACCAGCCTGCTGACACCTTGATTCTGGACTGCTCCTCGGCCAGCACATCAGAATGAATTTCGGTTGTTAAAACCGCCTGCTCTGCGGGGCCTCGCTACGGCAGCCTGAGCACTGGCACAGCGGGCAGCTCCCTGTGGTCAAGAAGTGTTCTTCGCCCTGGCGGGGAGCTCAGTTGTTAGGATATCGTCCCAATGTGCCCAAGTTGCGGGTTCGAGCCCCAGTCATGGCACATACAAGAACCAACCAATGAATCCATAAATAGGTGGAACCAATATATGCATAAGTAGATGGAATCAATGTCTCTCTCTCTCTCTCTCTCTCTCTCTCTCTCAAATCCATCAATCAATAAGTGTTTTCCTCTCCTGAAGTTTTCTCCGTAAGGAAAACTCAGACATCAGTGACAGCACCTTCTTTGTATCAACCCAGACCCTCCCAGTCCTGGTTAGTGGCACTGACATAGCGAAAGGAACATTCTTTCCCGCCTGGTACAGCTGTTCGCTAGATGGTGAGAGACGGGGAGACAGCCCCAGGAGGACGCGCCTTGCCTGGCTACGTGGTTCCTGGTGAGATAGTTCGGTGGCCAGAGATCCTGACCTTCACGTTTCTTTTTTTTTTTTTTTTAATGTATTTTTATTGACTTCAGAGAGGGAGGGAGAGAGAAACATCAATGAGAATCCTCAATGGGCTGCCTCCTGCACGCCCCCTACTGGGGATCAAGCCTGTAACGGGGGCATGTGCCCTGACAGGGAATGGAAAGGTGACCTCCTGGTTCATAGGTCAATGCTCAACCACCGAGCCACACCTGACCAGCACATTTCTTAACGAAACTGAATCAACTGGTGTGAACAGTTTAAGGGCAAGCTCCAAGTCTCTTTGGACAAGTTAGGTTTTAACAGTTTAGCAACTGCCAGGAGTCTTCATTTAACTCTCAGGCCTACAAAATAGGTTCTATACTTTTATTATGTTTTTATTATATTTTTCTGATGATGAAAAAAAAAAAGCTATCATTACACACACACACACACACACACACACACACACACACACACACACGCTCCAGGCCAAAGCCTGTTCAACACCAAGGCATGTTCACACGATCTGAAGACAGTAACTCGGGAATCACGGCCTTCAAGTGCCACAGCCTCAGGGGGGAGGGCAGATGGTCCTGGTGCCAGAACCAACCCCGAGGAGGAGGGGTGGGGCTGGAGCTACACAAACAACCCCCTGATCTGGGCAGCGGGCCTCTGACCTCCTCCCACCCCATCCACATCCACATCCACATCCTCCACATCCACATCCACATCCACATCCACATCCCGGATTCGGCCAATCAGCCCTTCCTTTCTCAGCAGCCACAGCCTGGAGGCCTGGGTGCTCTTCACCAGCTTCACGTCCACCTGCGGGGCCCCCTCCTCTCCACCTGCGGGGCCCCCTCACCTGCCCCTCCTCTTCCTAAAACCCGGGTACCGCTCTCTGCCCGCCCGTCGCTCCTCGGAGCCTCGCCAACTGTTTGCTTTCGTGTCCGCAGCCCCCCAATCGCCGGGCGGACCGAGTCCGGGCCAGGACGGAGCAGGAGTCGGTGTTCGTCCGGGACGAGGACACTCGTGCGGGCGCCAGGCACTCCCGCCTCCTG
>NW_005872023.1:0-9221 GCF_000147115.1 Myotis lucifugus
CCTGGGCCCTGCTTTGACAGGTGAGGCCCATGCCCTCATGTGTAGAAGATGGCAGAGAACCCCAAAGTGCAATGTCAGGTCACGGTCAGAGCCATAGGAAACAAACCAAGATAAAGAAAGAGAGACGGGGCTGCCCTGCTGGACAGGTGGTCAGGGAGGGCTTCCGAGGAGGAGATGTGTGAGCAGAGACACGAGTGAAGGGAGGGAGCCCCGAGAGGATGCAGGGGAAGAGCACCTGGGTGACAGGAACAGCAAATGCAAAGGCCCTGGGGCAGGAAGGAGAAGCTGCCTTGAGGAACAGCCGGGAGGCAGGAGGGGCTGGAGCACAGAGTGGGGGCGGGGGGCAGTGGGAAATGAGGCTGGCGCGATAGGTCCTGGTCCAGCCCAGGACTCTGCATTCTGCCTGTGGCCGTGGGAAACGGTGGGAGGAGGCCACGTGACCTGACTCCCTCGTAAAAGCCTCCTCTGGGCTGAGTGGGGAATAGAACGCAGGGGCCTGGAAGCTGCGGGCCCGGAGGAGGCGCTGCTTTGCCTGGGAGAGATGGTGGCCTCCTTCTGGGTCGTTGCAAATTGGAGGCCAGCCAGGAGGCCCTGGGAATGCGTCAGGCCCACATGGAGCCTCCCCGGCGTCCACTGCTATTGTCCCTGCGTGACCTCGACATCAGCCGCGGGCTCCTGCGATCTCCAGCTCCTGCCTGCAGGCCAAGGAGTCTGCTGAAACCACTATGTGCCCGTGACCCCGACTTAATGTCAAAGGTGACATCAACGCCGGGCGTCACGTGTGGGTGCAGGGCCGCTAGTGTTTCCACCCAAACCCACCAGTGGTTACGGCTGTTTGGTGGTGGTTGGGGCGGGGGTGGGGCTTGCAGAGGATTTTTATTCCCTCTTTGTGTTTTTCTTTGCCCCTCAGCTTCGCTGCGACGAGCATATATTGCTTTTGCACTCGTGCCGAGCCCCTGTGCTATTTGTAAGGCCGTGTGTAAAGATGCAAAGCGTTATGGCATGTTTCGTGCGGACAAGGGACACCTGGAAGACAGGCCGGGGGCGAGGGGTTACCGGTGACTTCTCGCCTACGTTTTCTGAAATGCAGGGAACACTTTTTGCTTTCACATCACAAAATGGTTGTTTTTCACAGTGAACAGTGTTGCATGGTCTGCCTGTGGACTTAGACAAGGTCAAGGGCTCCCTTGCCCACCTGCCCTGGGAGGCCCCTCCCCTCCCCCCACGCCTGCCCTCCCCCCACACCCTCGTGTCCCTTCCCAGCTGCAGAAAAGGCCTGGAGGGTGGGTTCCTCGGGCCCCTGTGTGCCTGGATGGGCCCTGGGCAGTCAGCTGCCTCCCCCTCCATGTGGCACACCCACTGGAAGGCCCAGGGCTAGGCCTGCAGTTATTCAGGACACCCTCACCGCCCCCCCCCACCCCCGCCAGGAACTTGCTGCTCCCCTGCGCCCGAGGGAGGGAGGGACAAGGTTCTCTAATGCTCCTCAGACTCCCTGGTCTCCACGAGGCCTGACGTGGACTCTGTGTTCATGAGCATTGTCCAGTTTTGGTTTTATTTTTAAGTATATTTTATTGATTTTTTACAGAGAGGAAGGGAGAGGGATAGAGAGTTAGAAACATCAATGAGGGAGAAACATCGATCAGCTGCCTCCTGCACACCCCCCACTGGGGATGTGCCCGCAACCAAGGTACATGCCCTTGACCGGAATCGAACCTGGGACCCTTCAGTCCGCAGGCCGACGCTCTATCCACTGAACCAAAACGGCTACAGCACATTGTCCAGTTTTAGCGGGACTCCTGCTCAGTCATCTAGCTGGAATCCCCCACTGGGTTCTTCTTTTTTTTTTTTTTTTAATACATTTTTATTGATTTCAGAGAGGAAAGAAGAGGGAGAGAGAGAGATAGAAACAGCAATGATGAGAGAAAATCATGGATCAGCTGCTTCCTGCACGCCCCCCACTGGAGATCGAGCCCACAACTCAAGCATGTGCCCTGACGGGGAATCGAACCCTGACCTCCTGATTCATAGGTCAATGCTCAACCACTGGGCCACGCCAGCTGGGCTCCCCCTGGGTTTTTCACCTCCCCCCACCTCCAGCTGATGTCGGACCCATCCCGGGCCTGCCTTCGACAAGAACCCTGTTGGGTCGGTTGAGGCAGAACTCCCTCACGCCCGTGTTTCCTCTTAGTAATCTCCACCACCACCCCCGCCCATCCCAGCGCCTCAGCTGCGTCAATCCCGCCTGCCCACGCTGCGTTCTACGCTGAGGTCTCTTCCCCGTTGCAATGGTCCTGGGTAAAATTGGTTTTTATGCTTTAACCACTGCCCAGCTCCAGTTTCTCTTTGACAAAAGCCACCCTGGCAGGCACTGTTCATGGCACGCCTCTCAGGAAGCACCTGCCACCCCCTTTCCTGAGTAAACCCACTCACTGTCCCCTCCCCTCACCCCCTCTGGGCCGCACCCACTGGCTTCTCAGGTAATGACCTTGACCTCAGAGAGGCGGTCAGCAGGTGGCTCCCGGCGGATTCTCTGCAGCCTCACGAAGACGCTCTCCCGGCAGCTTCTAGGGTTCTGTCCCAGCCCCTGTCCCCCCTTCCCGTGGTGGGCTCCTCCCTTTACCCCTGACCTCGGGGTCCAGTGCTCCAGGGCCCGGGCCTGCCCCTCTTCTCTTCCCACAGTCTCTGCCCAGGGACCCCATCCCCCCCCCCCCCCAATTTAAGTCCCAGCTCTGACGGCATCCCCATGGGCTTCCCGTGGACAAAGGGGAACTCGTGATGGCCTCCCCGCCCACACCTGCTCTCCCTGGCTGTGTCCCGGGAGGACAGGGCCAGTAAAAGCAGACAGAACCGAAACCTGGCAGGATGCTCAGCTGTCCTCTCTTTCACCCCCAGCTTCCAGCCCACCAATCCTTCCTGTTGGGCCAACTTTAAAAATAAATCCTGACTCTACTGCCTCCCACAACCTCCGCTGCTAACGGGAGTCCTGGCCTCCTCGCTCCCCCACTGCCCCTGCGGCCGCCACCCACGCAGCCACCCAGCCAGGCTTGGAAAGCGGGTAGGTCGCCTCTCAACTCAGGGGGAGGCCGCCGTGCTCACCCATCAGCATTTTGAACAGGGGCTGTTGTTTGTTTCCAGGAGCCTCCTGGCTGCCGTGTTCCCCGCTGAGCTGGCTTCTACGTGTTGACGAGGGCAGGCCAGCAGCCTGGGCTTGGTGGGGGTTTTATACATAGGGAGGCTTCCCTTTTATTAGAGCGTTTATTACATTTTCCCACTTGGCTGCAAATACGGAGGACATTTCCGTAGTATGTGCGGGGCGCGCATGTGTCCTTGGGCCTCCGGCTCAGCTGCGGTGCTACCACCTCCTTCCAGAATCAGGAAAGTCGGAGGTCCTGTCGCCCCAGCACCGGCTGAGGCTTCCCGGGTGACGTTCCTAGCGCGGCCAGCAGGGGTCGCGGTGGGACCGCGCGGCCAGGCCCGCTCGGCGGGGAAGCAGCGCAGACTGCGCACCCCGCGCTGACACCCCACGGCTCACAGCTTGAGCCCGCAGCGGGAGCTGACCCAGTTGCTCAGCTCTTCCACGACAAGGCCGTGCCTGAGTGCAGAGCACAGAACAGAACTCCAGCCCGGGCTCGCCTCCCCGCAGCCCCGGGGCCCGGCCCAGCATCACCAGGGGACCGAGGCTGCCTCCACCCTTCAGACATCACGCCTGGTGAATCATTAATTGCCAATGTCCTCTCCCCAGAGTGGGGAGTGGGGAGAACCGTTCTCAAGGGCGACATTCCTGCAGGACTCCGGTTTGGGCTGGTTCAGCGGCCCCTTCACCGCTCTGAAGCCAACTGAAGCGAAATTGGGGAGGGGATCTTTCTTCCCAGAGAGTAGCCCCCACCCTGACGGCCGACGCCCCTCCTGTCACAGTCCCCATGGCCTCCAGGGCCAGGCAGGCCTCCCGGGCTGCCTCCACTTCCCTTCCCCTCACCCTCTGCCTCCTGAGATCACCCTGTTCACGCACCTCCCTGCCTCTTTCCTCCTCTGCCCGCCTCTCTCTTAAGACTCATCTGGCCCAGTCCAACCTTCTCCTCTTTCCATTCGCCGCTTCCGATGGCCAGACCTTCACTCTCCTGAGCACCCCGGCCCCAGCACTGGGGCATCCACCCTCCTCCTCCTCCTCTTGGCACCTGCCCTGCAAGGCAGGTCTCATGTTCACTCCTACTTCCCTTTTAAAAATTTTCCATTGATTTTTAGAGGGAGCGGAAGGGAGGGGGAGAGACGGAGAGAGAAACATTGATGTGAGAGAGACACATGGATTGGTTGCCTCCTGCACGAGTCCCCACCAGGGCCGGGGATGGAGCCTGCCTTGACCGGAATCAAACCCGGGACCCTCAGTTCATGGGCTGATGCTCTATCCCCTGAGGCAAACCAGCTGGGGCCACTCCATCGGAGGTGACTGTGGCTGGCTCAGCAAGCAGGAGTGATGAGCCCAAAGTCACACAGCACCGAGGCAGTCTGCCTCAGAGCCCGGGGCCTGGTCCTCCCTGGCACGGCTTTGCCCACACAGTCCTGTCCCCTCTGCACTCGCGTCCCAGATCGCACGGCTCACGCTTGGCCCGAGCACTGCTTTTGCTTTCTAAGAGTGGTATTTGTTTATTCTCTGGATTTCCATCGCAGGCCTCGCCCTGCCAGGCCAGGAGCCGAGGGCGGGGCCTGCGTGCGGGGAGTTCGCGGCTGGGCTGCTCCCGGAGACAGGGCTCTCCTGTGTGTCGGCTGCATCTTCCCAGGCAGCCAGCGGCCCTCCCCAGGGGCAGAGGCTGCTTCCTGCCTCGCCTGCAGCCCCCCAGGGGCGGTGACCTCCCGGCCCCTCCCCCGGGAGTTGATCCTGCTGTTGCCTCCATCCTGTGTGGGGGCTGGACGGGCCTGGCCCAGGCTGTGGGATGCAGGACAGACGGCTTGGGAAGGGGGCCTGGGAGCGGAGAGCTCGGGGAAGGTGCTGGGATTTGAGACTGAAAGCACGTGTCCTTTCCCCAGCAGCCACGACGGACCCCCCGCATGTACTCTGAGCGGCAGGCCAGGCATTGGCCGAGCCCCCCTCTGGAAGACACAGGCCTCGCCAGGACCCTGGGATGGCTGGACCTTCCTTCTGAACATCTCTGCCTTGACTCCTCCCTCCCTTATCCCATCCTCCCCAGGGAGGTTGCCAGAACAAAAGACAAAAGCCCCCCCTGCCCCCCCATTTCATTAAACAAGCACAGACACCCTTCCTGGCCACCCCCCGCACCCCCCCCAAGCCCAGCTTCCAGTCTCCAGCCCGGTGGACCCCAACTCAGAGGGTCCACGACCAGCCAAGGCAGACACCCGGGTTGGGTTGCGGGGAGAAAGGGGGGTGGGGAGGGAGGCCGAGCCCTGAACTGAGGAGGAAGCCGGGCGAGGCAGATGGCAGGAAGCGCGAGGAGCAGACACAGGAAGAGGAGTCTGTTTAATGACACGGCTGGGTCTGGTTACAAACATCAGAAACTACAAAAGGAGGACAGGCGGTCACACGGATGGCTGGGCGAGACGGGACAGGAGGGGGCACGGCACAACAGTCACAGCAGCAGAACATCCTGAGGACGACACACGTGACCGAGGGGCACACTCGGGGGTGTCCCCGCGGCTCTGACCCAGATGGAGGGACAGGACCGACTGCCAGCCAGCAGCCGGGCGGGGTGGGCGGAAGGCCCCGGCCTCGGAGCCCCGGAGGAGATGGAGGCAGCTGGTCCTGTCCCATCGCCCCTCCTCCCGCCGGGGCTGGGCTGTCTTCGTGACAAAGGCAGATGGGGCTCTACCTCCGCCCCTCCCCCAGCACAGGCGTCCTGTCCTTGAACGGCGGGCCCCCTGCCTGCCCTTGACTGTTAGGGAGCAGGGCAGGGAGCCACACACGTCCTTTGGTGTGGGGTCAAGGTGGGGAGAGCCAAACCCTTCTTGTAGGAATGTGGGAGCTGGCCCGAGAATGGGCTGCGTCACCCCAACCCTGCCCACGCAGGCCCTTGGGTCACCCCAACTCCGCCCACAGGCCCCAATCCTCTCTGTGCTGATGCGGGACCCCCATCTCTGCCAGAACACTCCGTCCTCGGCCCAGAGGCATGTGCGGGGCCCCTCCCTGCCCCACGCACAGGGGAGCAGAGCCGAGGCCTCCCGCGGGCCTCTGGGCCCGGCAGGGACACAGTCTAGATGTGAATGTATATATATCTTTATAGAGGCTGCATATAGAATATATCGTATATATGGTAGATATGTGTGCGTGATATTCTAGAGGTGACGCGAGACCTGCATGCTGGCCGGGCAGATAGAAACGGGGCTGGCGCAGCCCGCGGCGACTCGCGGACCCCGATTCCTGCCAGCTGCTCAGCTAGGTCTCGGACGGTGAGTAGAAAAGCTAAGAAGAGGGGGCCTGGCTCTTTGAGGAGGAAGGGCCCCCCACCCCACAGGCCACCGGCCGCCACTGGGTCAGCATCCAGTGCCACCTCCCGGCGGCTCCAGGGGGCCGCGGCCCAGGCAGAGGCCTCTCTCCAGGAAGATGCGTCAGGGGTTCCTCCGGCTTCCTTGGCACCCAGCAACGGAGGGTCAAGGAGGGTCTTCAGAACTCGGCCTTCTGCTCAAGGTGCTGCCAGGGAGGGGGGAGGGCAGCAGGGGCCCTACGGCCCCGAGGAGGGAGAAGGCAGCGTGGCCGGTGGGCTGTGGACAAGAGATGGAGCAACAGGTCACAAGGGGCACAGACTGGGACCAGGGGACAGGAATCGGGGGCGTGAGGCCGGACGCCGAGACCCCGCGTGGCACAGGGGAAAGCAGCCCAGGGGGCCCAGGGCCCAGTTCTCCTTCTACCGAGGGGACCTGGGCCCGGGCAAGTCCGTGGGCCCGCCTGCACCCCAGGTCTTTTCCTCTACAGGGGGATGTCTGCCTCGCCTCGCTCCGTGGGGATCGAGGGGCATCAACTGCGGGCACGTGTCTCACCAGCTGCCAAGAGCCACGCAAACGTGACTCTCTGCTGTGGATGGAGACGTGTGTGCGCCTGGCCGGCCGGGTCCCCCGCGGACCACCCAAAGGCAGGCTCTGTACACACGGCCCTGTGCACTCGGCACCATGCCCCCCGCCTCCGCACCCACAAACACGCACCCACACCCTTAAGCAGAGACAGCTCAGTAAACAGTGGTGTCTGGCCCACCCCGTCCCTGATAAGAGGAACTGGATGGAGGCCTTCCTTCCATGACTGCCTGCCACTCCCTCCCAGCTCCCAGCTCCCAGCTGGGAACGCCGCTTGGGGGGGCCTCGGCAGAGGCAGGGGGTGGAGGGGACCATCCCCATGACTGCCCGGCTGGGGAGAGCGGTAACCCAACTGTGAGGTGCCCGACCCAGGTGGGAGCAGGGCCCGGCCACCCTCCCCAGAAGCCGTCTCCACGGAGACGAAGGGGGCAGATGAGGAGATTCCCTCGGTTTCCTAATTCTTGGGGTTGGGTGAGATTTAAGTCCCCGGGGTCCAGCTGGGGCAAGAAGGGGGCGGGGCGGGGCTTGGTGTCGGGAAGCGTGTCCACATGTTTCTGATTCACGCGGCTGGGGCTGGGGCTGGCGCTGGCCAGCTCGGTCCCTCAGGCCCCTGTAAAAAGGCCTTTTCTCTAGAAGCAGGAAGTCGTGTCCCCTGGCTGTAAACAAGCTCTTCGCTGGCCGCAGAGGCTGCCTGGGGAGAGGGTGGGCGGGCAAGCCCCCTCCGCCACTGGCCCTCCTGCCCCTCTGGCTCCCAGCAGGTCCCCTGGCCCTGCCAGCGCCTCCGGCAGGTAAAACTCTGCCTCCCATCCACCGGGGTCCGGGCAGGCCAGGGCCAGCTGTGCACATCTGGAGTTCCTGAGAGCGGAGGACCGCGCTCCCCTGGGGGGTGGCGATGGGGGCGGGGGAGGGAGAGGAGAGGCTGGGCCAGTGTGCTCGGGGGACAATGGATGGACAGTCAGGAGGCCTGGCCTCCCAGGCTGCCCTGGGACCTTCCCTCGGAGCTGCGCCCACAGCCCACCAGGCGGGTCCGAGGCCCCGGCCAGCTTGGAGCCCGGGAGGGGCCGCCGCCTGTTCCATGGGAAACTGCTGGGACTGTTTCTCCACACGCGTGTCCTGAGCTGCTGGCTGACCCCGCTCCCCATTCCCGCCTCTGCTCCTGCCCCGCCTCTCACGGCGCTGGGAGCCGGCCGCCCCTGGGGGCCCGGAGGCCGGAGTGTTCCCAGCCGCCACGTCTGGGCCAGCCCTCCCCTCGTGCTCCGAGTCAGCGGCCACCCTCCCGGAGCCACCTCCGGCCTCACCCAGCACTGGGAACGGGCCTCGGGGTCAGCCCAGAAGTAAACACCCC
Source organism: Myotis lucifugus (assembly GCF_000147115.1). NCBI lineage: Eukaryota > Metazoa > Chordata > Mammalia > Chiroptera > Vespertilionidae > Myotis > Myotis lucifugus. The sequence goes on from NW_005872023.1 coordinate 8,360, forward strand.
GTGATGCGGAGAGAGGGACGCCCACGGCCTCCGGCTGGGCCGCCGTGCTGGCGTGTGCGGGTCCTCGTGACTGTGTGACTGTCCCCCCCCCCCCCCCACCTGGCTGAGGCCGAGGCTGAGGCGGGAGAGCAGAGCCCGGCCTCAGGTGAAAACAGCCCCTTGTGACCGGTGCCCGGGGAGGGACGCCGGAAGCGCCTGCGGCCTCTGGCCCCTGAGCCAGCCTCCCCGCCGAGCCGCCGCCCTCCCCGCCCAGGGCCCAGTGCTCTGAGAGGCCCCGCTCAGGGTCTGGGCTGGGGGATCTGACGGGGGCTCACAGCTCCTGCAGGCGGCGCAGGGGCCTAGGCTTGCGCGGCCTTTCCTACTGCGTCTGTTCCCAGACCCGCCTCCTGGCCGGGCTCCTGCCCAGGTCAGCCCTGGGCCCCGGGGCAGACGGAGACCAGGGAGCTCCCGGCCCACCCTCACCCCTCCTCACGTGGTGGCGTTGGGGACCTGCTGTACCCAGCCCACGTCCTTGTAGGCCGCGGTCACATGGCTGTAGATGAGGCCGCGCAGCTTGGCCCAGGCTCTCTGCGTCTCGGGCGGAAAGTCATTGGCAAATTCCTCGGCGACCACCTCCAGAATGACTCCAGAGAGGATCTGAGGGCAGAGGGAGGAAGGGGGCGTCAACGCCTGGGCGCCCTGAGCCCCCCCCCCAGGCCCCCAGCACCCACTATCCAGCGAGGAGGTTGCTCATCACACACCAGCCCCTCCATCCTGCTGCCCCTCCCTGTCACAGCCCAGCCAGGGGAGGGCTGGGTGGCCCAGTGGTCACTCCGCTGTCCGGTGAGCCCGGAGCCTGCAGGTGGCCAGTGGGCCCTGGCGG
>NW_005872023.1:10857-13034 GCF_000147115.1 Myotis lucifugus
GCATCACTCTCAGGCTCAGACACCTTCAGCGGCTCCCCACTGTTTACCTCCCTAACCTGCATTCCAGCCTTCTTCCAGATGTCCGCCCACAGACCTGCCCACACCCTTCTCCAGCCTCGTGCCGCACGCCCTGCACGCGAGGCATCTCCCTCCGCCCCGCAGCCTCACTGGCCGTTGGCAGAAGTCCTTGGGCGCCCGCCTTCCTCTCCACCCAGTGGCATGCCTTCCCCGGGCCCTTTCCTCCCCGAGTGCCCGGGCTGGCCCAGCGCCCGCTGCTTCCCCTAATGGCCAGGAGTGGGGTCCCTGCCACCTTTTCCTGGGTCCCACAGCCCGAGGGCAGAGCTGGGGCTCATGCACCCTCGGGCACATCACGCGGGCCGGGCCCTGCCGCCTGCCGCTGGCAGTGGGGCTGGACGCCATGGAAGTGCCTGCACAGACCCAGTCGGAACGTAAACTTAACCGACGCCTCGGAAGACACACGGGTGTCTCGGACCTGCTCTCAGGTTGTTTCCTATTTGGGAGCGTCCCCCTTTGTGAGCCGGGAGCTGATCATTTGCCAAAACAGCGCTTAGGCCAGAGGAGGTCTCAGACCCGAGAGCTAGAAAGATGCAGAAGGGGCAGCTGGTCCTAGCCGTCCTAGCCGGGGAGGCTGCCGATGGGGTGGGGGTGACAGCACACGGCCCCTGTGGAGACTGGGGGAGCCCCTCTCCGAGGCCAAGCGTGCCCTTGGGCAAAGGATTCACCACCTCCTGTCTGCAAAGGTGAGAGGACTCCCTCCCGCCCATCACCCATCACTCGCCACTTCACAGACATGCTGGTGAGGACAACGGAGGTGATGAGTCTGAAAACAGAAGCCTCGAAAGGAAGCACAAATGTGAAAACCCGGCCCTCAGCGGGGGCTGCAGACTCTGGGGGTCTACATCGCAGCCAAAAGAGTGGTTTCTAGTTGCCTGGGGCGTCACCTGTGCACAGCCTCTCCGCCTGTTCTCTCAGTTAATTCCCACGACTGAGCAGCTATTACACCGTCTTACGGTGAGGAACTATCCGGGAGCATTCACTGAGCACCTACTATGCGCTCTCATTCATCTGCAATACCCTCCCGAGCGCTGATGCCCAAGGTGGCCCCGTGAGGTTGGCGGTCGGCCAGGAGGGGGCCTGGTGGTCCCTGCTCTGACAGTTCCCCCCTTTGCAGGGGGGGGGGGGGCGGGATCCAGGTCAGTCTCCTGCCTCGGCACCAGATGGCGGCCCTGAGGGATGTCCGTCCAGGAGCCCCTCTTCTGTGCAAGGGGAGTCTAGGGCCACAAGCTCTGCCCCTCCGTCCTGGCTTTGCTCCTGGCCCCTAGTGTTTACTCCTGAGCCCGCCCCCCACCCCCCATCCGGCCTGAGCTGCCCAGAGAAGCCCCAGCAGCCAGCCTTGGGGAGCTTCTCTGCTCCAGAGGCATCTGGGCTCCCCCAAGAGCCTGCCTCAGGCTGTCTGAGTGCGGGGTGATGGGGGGGCCCACTTACAACCCAGAGCTGGGGTGTTCCCTCTGCATCGCAGCTGCAGGGAGCGGGGGTGTGGGGGCTGCTCAGACCCCCAGCAGCTCCTCCACTGCCACAAGCACTGTGGCTGCTAACTCTGGGGGTGGGGGGGTCAGGGGAGCCTCTGCCTCAGCCCAGGGGGGAGGGAGAGGGGGAGAGTGATGGTCCCAGGGCCAGTGTCTCAGGCTCACTGGGGCCTGTCCTTGGGGGGGGGGTAGGAGGGGTTGTGACAAACCTGAGGGTCACAGGGTCGGAGGGGCTGCTTTGGGACACTTGAGAAGCTTATCCCAGCCTTGCCCTATCCCCCGATAGCACCCCCACAGGGCCAGGTCCTGGGGAGAGAGCAGGAGGAGGAAAGGGAGAGAAGGCTGGTGAGGCTGGGGCTGGGGCTGGGGCTGGGGCTGGCAGGGAGGGGCTGGCCCGGTTCTCCAGGCTGGGCCGGCTGGACCCTGCTCAGCAGAGAGGTGGGTCACGTGAGTGTGCCCTGGGGTTGCGGGCAGGTCAGAGCTCGCCGCTATCTCGGGCCTTCTCAGACCAAGTGTGGGCCCGTCTCAGTGCTGAGCGCCCTGGTCAACACCGGCCCCAGCCCAGCCCCGGGCCCCTGCTACAAGGTCAGGACCAGTGCACCAGGGGTGCCGAGGGGTGCGGAGGGGGGA
>NW_005872023.1:15452-38151 GCF_000147115.1 Myotis lucifugus
TGGTGAACCAAGTTCCAAGAAGAGGCAGCAGGCTGGGCACCAGCGGACCCTGGGAAGGTCAGGGAAAGGTTAGGGAGTCGTGGGGCGGCCCAGCTCTGGAGACATCTCAGCCACCAAGGCCCCCTGGTAGGGAGGGTCCTGGGGTGAAGGAGACACGTTCCGCCCAGGGAGACGGGACTGCGCCTCTGAGCGCCCCAGGGGTCCCACCCGCAGCAGCGGGGGGGGACCAGGTCCCACCTCTGACTCCCTCCCCGCGGAAGCCGGAGGCCGGACTGTGGCGTCTCCTCTGCACCATATGAGGGGATCCATCCGGGGTGCCCAGTGTTCCCCAAGGCTCCCCATGACCTGCCTCCTCACGCCCTGGGGTCCCCCTGCTCAAGCACCGCAAGAGGCTGGCTCTCCTCTCCCCCCCTTCAAAGCAGACACCCTCCCGCGGCCTCGGGGCTCAGGCTCCTTCCTGGAGTCGGGGGCAGTTATGGGCAGGGGCCTCTGGACGCTGCTCCATCTCAGTCGATGGAAGGAAAATCTAGCCTTCATCGAGGACAGTGGTTCTCAACCTTCCTAATGCCACGACCCTTTCATACAGTTCCTCATGTTGTGGTGACCCCCAACCATAAAATTATTTTCGTTGCTACTTCATCACTGTAATTTTGCTACTGTTATGAATCGTAATGTAAATATCTGGTATGCAGGAAGTATTTTCATTGTTACAAATTGAACATAATTAAATCATAGTGATTAATCACAAAACAATATGTAATTATAGATGTGTTTTCCGATGGTCTTAGGCGACCCCTGTGAAAGGGTCGTTCGACCCCCAAAGGGGTGGCGACCCATAGGTTGAGAACCGCTGATCTAGGGGCCTTGGAGGAGGAGAGGGTGGAGGGTTCCGTTTCTTATTATCACTCTCAGATCCAGGTCCCTCTGCCATGGGGACCCTGCACCCCGTCTGGGCCGAGACTGAGCGCACTGCCCTGGGCCACCCCCCTAAACTCCTGACGGTTTCCCAGAACCGGTGCGGCGGCCTTCCCAGGGGCTGCCCCAGAGGTTTCACTGGGACGTGGAAAGCTAGTAGAAGAATTACTTATTTTTATCTCAGTCTTTTAAAATATATATATTTCGATTGATTTCACAGAGGAAGGGAAAGGGAGAAAGAGATAGAAACATCAATGACGAGAGGGCATCATTGATCGGCTGCCTCCTGCACGCCCCACAGTGGGGTCAAGCCCACGACACGGGCGTGTGCCCTTGACCAGGAATCGAACTGTGACCTCCTGGTTCATAGGTCAACGCTCAACCACTGAGCCACGCCAACGGGGCTATTTTCACCCCAATCTTTACAAGTTTTACGTGTGTCTGTGGTGCAGGACGTGTTTGCACAGGAGCACAGCATATAATTCATAAGCGGATGCACAGGTCTGTTTCGTGAGCGCACACTGACGTCCTGCCTGTACTGAAGAAACGCTGGGGGAGCACTGGCCGGAGGGTGGAACGGAACCCCTTAGCCAGCCTTCACTCGCTGGCCTCTTGTCTCTCCGGCTTCATCTACTATTCCTCCCTCTCCTCCTCCCCTGGTGCGTCCCCCGCGTCCCCTGTGACATCACTGCCCTGCTGCCACTTACCTTCCAGTTGCTGGAACGTTGGCTTTCAGGCCCCTGGCAGGGCCTTCGGTCTGAGGAGCACCCTTCCTGCAGCCCAGCTCCTCTTGAAGCTTCCCTGGTGCTGACAGCTCCCAGCGTGCCCGGCCGGCGCCGTTACTTGCCTAAGTCACTCTGTGACGGTGACTGTTTAACTTAGTGCATTGGTCTGGACTACCCACCCCTGGAGGGCCAGGCCCACGTCTAGTCCGTCTACAGCCAGAATAGACCGAGGTCTATTTCCCTGGCATGGGGGGGGCGGGCAGGAGAGAGGGCAGCGGGGCCCAGGGAGGGTAATCGTCTTCACAAGGTCAGGCCTGCCGACCCCAGTAATCAGCTTGAGCCTCCTAATCCATCACAGCAGGAGCGTAGGACGCACAGCAGTGGCCTGGGAGCCGGCAGGGGCCATCTTGGCCTCCTTGGCTGACTCCGCCTGGGAGGGGATGGGGCAGCCGAGCCATGTGCACCACCCTCCTCCTGCTCAGCACCTTGGCTATGCTCTGGCGCCGACGATTCGCCAACCGGGTCCAACCGTGAGAGACTGACTGGGCCATGGGCTGGGGTGGGGGGAGAAACTGCGTGGCCAAGCTGGAGGGGGGCAAGGCTGCCTGCACCTCCAGGGCAGGCGGGGGGGGGGGGCTCCAGGGGTTTGCAGGGACTCCCCGAGAGGCTCCCCCCATCAGAGTAGGGGACTTGGAGCTCTTCAAAGACATTGGCTGCCACCACCTCCGGTCAGTCCCACAGCCCCAGGTGGCCAGGCCCTCCGAGGAGCAGGAGAGGGGCCTGGGCTCCGGCCCACAGCTCTTCCCGCCTGCCCTTCCCTCCCACAGAGAGCCCAGCGAAGTAGACGGGGCTGGGGCCGTCCTGGGCGGCAGCCTGCAGACAGACACCCAGTCCCCTGGCAGGTAAGGCAGAGAGAGTCTGGGATGGAGGAGGGTGTTGCCAAGGAGGGTGTTGTCCTGTTCCCTGTCCCTGTCCCCGCTTGGGGAGGTGCATGGGGGTGCACTGGCTGTGTGCTGGCCCCTGGCCCCCTGGTGTCTGGTAGGCAGGCTCAATGCCTGTGTTCTTTCTCCAGCCTGCCCCCTGGGCCAGAGCTGCTCTGCTTTGCTTGTCCGGGAGGGCAGGTGGCCCCGTCCCTTCGTCCCTTCGTCCCATCGGTAGGACGCTCAGGGGGATTGGAGAGAGGGATGAGGCCGCTCTGCCTTCCCTTCCCTCCCTCTCCGGCTCCACGCCCAGCTTCAGCGGCTCCTGCGGCAGGATTCGCGGTCCAGTCCCCAATAGGAGGCGCATGACATCATCAGCGCCGAGTGTCATTGGCTGCGCAGCCCCTGCCGGCAGGACGCTGTCTCCAGTGGCCAGAAAGTTAGCTCCGCCCCAGGCAGAAGTCCTGTGGCCCTTACAGGGGGTGAAGTTTGGGGAACTTCGGACTTTCCTTCCCTGGGTGACCAGTGTCCTTTGATGAGAGGAGCTCCTATGCCCAACAAAACACAGAAAAACCCACAAATGTTTATTAAGAACATTCTAGTGTGGAGACCGTCTGCAGAGTGCGTTCTCCCTGCAGAAGAGGTGCCGGCCCTGGCACGGCTTCTCTCCCTCCTCGTGGGGCAGAGGCCTGGGGCCCGTGGGCTCAGGGCCCCTGGAAGGTGTCTCCCCGGGCTCAGCCTGTCCGCGCTCCCAGGTCCCTTTCTGGCTGAGGAACCTGCCTGCCGAGGGCCCCTTAGAGGTGGTGCAGACTGGGAGCCCGGAGGCCCTGTCTTCATGTCCGATTCCCCAGGTTCCACGTGTCAGGAGGCCCATTGCCACGTCCTGGGCATGTGTGCCCCCTCCTGGGCCTCCGGGCCAGCTGGGGTGGTCACAGCAGGGCCTGGCTCCTGCGATGGTGCGAGGGGCTGCCACATACGCAGTGCCATCACCGGGCCTCACGCGGTTTAGTCTTGACTTGATGTCCTCTCGCCTGCCAGCCGCATTGTAACCCGCCAGTAGCCTCCTGGTGTCTCAACCACGTTCTCTGTTAACGTGGCCTCGTGGCAGCATAGCCCAGAGCTGTAGGAGGGTCAAAGGGGAAGTTCCTGTAAAATATGCCTGGCTCCAGGCGCAGTCGGTGCTGGGTAAATGGCGGCTGTGCTGCCCCCAAAACCCTAAACCAGTGGTTCTCAACCTTCTGGCCCTTTAAATACAGTTCCTCATGTTGTGACCCAACCATAAAATTATTTTCGTTGCTACTTCATAACTGTCATGTTGCTACTGTTATGAATCGTCATGTAAATATCTGATATGCAGGATGGTCTTAGGCGACCCCTGTGAAAGGGTCGTTCGACCGCCAGAGGGGTCGAGACCCACAGGTTGAGAACCGCTGCCCCAGACCCTCCCTCCAGTCCCACCTGGTTCCAGGCATCGTTTGGGCAGCTTTGCTCTCCGGTGTGTGGCGCTGTCTTTCCCTTACAGCCACCTAGTCTCCAAAGCAACATTGGAGGAAAGATCTTTCCCAGGTGGACAGTCTCCTCTCCCGGGAGAGAGCAGGACCGCGCCATAGAAATTACTGTAGAAATGGACGTTACGGCCCATTGGCCACTCTGCTCTGCTGAGAAGGCCCTGCTCAGCCCCCCACTCCCGGGTGAGGACAGGCTCCTGGCTCCCGGGCGGCCCACACGTGCACGTGCAGCGAGCTCTGGAGTCCGGGCCTGGGAAGGGATCGGGGGGGGGGGGCGCCAGCTGCTGCCGGTGGTCTGATCAGCGCTGTGGGCTGATGCCACTGCCGCTGCTGTCCGGTGGCGTCACTGTATTCTCTCCCCCAACACAGATGAAAGAGAGTTAAAAAAAATGGTGGGGTGACTCACTAGGCATGGGGTGTGAGGAAGAGGAAGGCCGGAAACGTGGGAAGGTCACCCCTGCACCCCGACTCCCATGCTGTTCTCTGTTTAGGGAGAAGCCTGTGGAGTAAGCCCTCACCTGGTCAGGGGCAGCTCAGCCCCAGGAGTGGGATCAGCTGGCCGAGCAGGTAGGCGGGGCCGGGAGCCCTGGAAGGCAGAGGGCAGGGGGCGGGGCTGGGCACAAGGAGGAAGGATGTGCAGGGCCTGGCCCTGTGGGACCGAGTGGGCCAGCTCTAGCCCCGGGTCATGGACAGGGGGTGCGAGTGGGCAGGTGCCCTCCTTCCGTCAGCTTCTACCACGAACCTGTATGTTCGCTGCCAGGTGGCAGTGTTAGTTTGAAGAGCACCACATGCATCATTTCTTTTTTTTTTTAAGATATATTTTATTGATTTTTTTACAGAGAGGAAGGGGGAGGGATAGAGAGTAAGAAACATCGATGAGAGAGAAACATCGATCAGCTGCCTCCTGCACACCCCCTACTGGGGATGTGCCCGCAACCAAGGTACATGCCCTTGACCAGAATCGAACCCGGGACCCCTGAGTCCGCAGGCGGACACTTTATCCACTGAGCCAAACTGGCCAGGGCTCTTTTTTTAAAAAATATTTTTTTTATTGATTTCAGAGAGAAAGGGAGAGTGATAGAAACATTAATGATGAGAGAGAATCATGGATCAGCTGTCTCCTGTACGCCCCCCATTGGGGATGGAGCTCGAAACCCGGGCATGTGCCCTAACTGGGAATCGAACTGTGACCTCCTGGCTCATAGGTCGACGCTCAACCACTGAGCCACACTAGCCAGACCATCATGTGGATCTGGACAGCCTTTTCCAGGCTTGGGGGTGCAGCAGTGCCATGCTGCGGGCCTCTAGGGGAGAGGGCTGCCCGCCTTGGCGTGGGAGAGGTGGCGATCTGGTTGGGTGTCTGCCAGCTCAGGCCCTGGAGTGACCCTGCCCCAGGAGGATGCTGTGGGGGAAGCAGCCGCAGGTGGGGAAAGGGAGCATGAGAAAAGGCAGCACCTGAGAAGGTAGCCCCCTCCCTCTCAGCCCTGGACCCCCATCCTCACTGCTCCCCAGGCCCTGGCTGTGCAAGTCCAGAGGCCGGGCCTGGCTGGGGCAGGCGGGAGGGGCAGAGATGCTCGTTGCTGTAGGATGGACTCCCTTCCTCTGAGCTCCTGGGCACCTCACCTCGGAGGCAGGCCCAGAGGGAGGACTCAGTGGGCCCACGGGGTGGACTGCGCAGCCCCGGCTGGGGCAGGAACAGGGCGAGTGGGAGACAAGGGCCGCCCATTCCTTCTCTGCTCCAGTCCTTGCAAGAACCCAGAGACTGGCCCTGTATCACCCACATCTTAGGAATGAGAACACAGAGAGGCTAACGGGCTTGCCCAGCATCACCCAGCTGGTAAGTGGGGGACCCTGGGCTCCCATGGAGGCTGCACGGGCCTCCCTGGAAGCGCTGAGAGTTCACAGCTGCTGGGGGGAGGCGGGTGTCCCAGCCTGGCCGCCTCTCTGGCTCAGGAGCTCCATGGTAACCCTCAGCCGTGGCCCCGGCTGTGCGGTGGCTCTCACTCCCTGTGGGGTTTGCCTCTCCTGGTCCCCAGAGCTCACGCTGCCACTGGCTGCGCTGCTGAAATGATCAATAAGACAGCCAGTTGGCTTGTGACATGCGTGCCTGCAGCTAGCCACAAGCAGCCCCAGCCCGGCCCTGTGTTTTCTGAGTGTGTGTACATGCGTGTGCGTGTTCCAAGGGGGCAGTAGTGTGTGGGGAGGGGAAAGCACGACGCTTGTTTTTGTCAGCCGGCTGACTGCTCAGTGACGGGAGCCGCCTGGGCCCCCAGCTGCTCTGCCATTTCTCTCCTCACAAGCCTGCCTGATCCCGAGCAGAGATAAAAGCAGATTTCCGCTTCTGCTCCCTGGGATCCAGGCGCAGACCCTGCAGGCAGCTGCTCCCGACCGGCTCTTGCAGCCGTTCATCTTCCACAGCCCCCCCCACCCCCCACCCGCATGCCTCTCTCCCCATCCAGCAGCTGGCCCACCCAGCGCGGGTGCCCCGAGGCCCTGCCCCTGCCGTCAGGAAGCGGGAGATGGAGGGGTTCTCTGGACAGCAGCACCTGGCATCTGAAGGGGAGGAAGGGAAGGGGAGCCCAAGGGGACCACGCGGAAGCCCTGGGGAGGGGCTGCTGGGCCTGTCGGAGCCTCCAAAGTAGGGCAGGTGGAGGCCGGGGAGGAGTCACCCCAGGGCAGGCGCTCTGTGCTGGGACCACGTCAGAGCCCGGCTGCCCACTTGACAGGGGCCGTGGGTTCGAGCCACCTGTCTCAGCGCCTGTCAGCCTGTCCTTCTCCCGGGAGGCAGGGCCTTCCTGGTGACAGGGCTGTCAGGCTGCGGGCCAGAGGGCACTGTGCCCAGACTGTCTGCTCCCTGATCGTCTTCACATCCTCTCTCTCATCCGCGTGCCATGTCCCTGTCACTCCATCTCGCCTCTGCTCTCTGCCATTTCCGAGTTGCCTGTCTCCTTCCACTGGGCTGAGGAACTGGCAGGCCAAGGTCAGCGAGCTGTGCCGGGCTGGCTCCCAGCCCAGACACACAGCCAGTGACACCCCTTTGCAGCGTTCAGAGCGGCTCAGGAGATGGTGGCTCCTCCAGGGACCCACTCCGGATGGAGGGAGGGAGGGAGGAAGGGGCTGGGGGCGGTGGGGGCCCTGGCAGCGGAGTGGGGGTGGGGGGAGGCCATGTGGGCTGGGAGGGAGGGAGGGCTGTCCCCCAGGACGCAGGCTGCTGTAGTGGGAGCAGGTTGTTTACGCTTCCCCCCACACCGGCCCACGCTCCCTCTCATTCCTGGGCCCTCCCAGCGGGCTGTCTGCACAATCTGCCCAGAAAGCGGCTGCCCTGGGCCTAGGACTCCTCTGCAGAAGGTGCCGGGCCCCAACGCCCCTTTCTTGGCCCACTGTCTCCCGTCCCAGGGGTCAGTGTGGAGCCCATGGCCCCGCCGGACGCCATGTCCCCCGGCCTGAGTCCTCCTCCCCTCCCACTTCCTGGAAGAGCCACTGCTTGGAAACGGGAGCAGGAAAGTCCAGGGCTTGGGAGACACCGTCACCGGAGGGAGGGGTCGAGGGCAGTGGGGAGCCGGCCGAGGCGAGGGCGGGTCACTCGTGGTCCGGCTGGAGGAGCGGTTGTGCGGGTTCGAGAGGAGTGAAGCGCTCACACGCCGTGTTCCCCACGTGAGCTGTGTGCTTGTTTGTGCGCTGCCAGTTACCAAGCAACTCGTCATTTCAGAATAATCCCACAGCCAGTCCCGCCCCGACCCCCCTCCTGCCCCGTCTTTACACACACACACACACACACACACACACACACACACACACAATAGCTGGGCAGGGGGCGGGGGCGGGTCTGACACAAATTAGAGGACAGTGGAGGGAGCAACTGCTGGGTGGGGGCCTAGGAAGCCCAGCAGCCAGGAAGGCTGGACGAGAGCACCGGGAGCCTCTGAGCCCAGAACCCACCTCCAGTGGGGCCGTGGCCTGGACACCTCCCGGCAACGGGCTCTGCTTCCAGCAATGAATCCCGGGGAGGACAGGAGGTGGCTGCCCTGTTGCTTCCCGTCCTCCATCTGGAGGCTGGTCTCTGTTGCTGATCTCTGCTGGCGGGAGCCAGTGGCAGGGAAGGCTGCTCCTGGCTGCCCCGAGATTCAGATTCATTCGTAGCAGCAGAGCCAGGTGCCCGGAGGTAGGTGTCCAGGCCACGACCCCAGGGCGGTGCTGTTGGCGGTGCTTCTGTGGCTGGGACTCCGGGCGGCTGTGGTCTCCCCTGGAGACTGGAACACGACCGGAGAGCTGAGGAGGTGGCGGCGGGCGCAGGGCGGGTGCCGCTGCTGCTGTCCTGTCACCCTAGGGTGCAGATGCCACCTCGGGGAGTACCTGCCCATCCCAAACGTGAGCTCGTGTGGAAGTGGGCAGGATGGTCCTGGAGGAGGGTATGTAGCAGAGGCACTGGCCCAAGATGAGGTGGGCACGGCCTACCTGCGGCCGCTCGATGGCATGAGGGCAGGGTACCCCGCTGGCCCACAGGCTCCCAGGGCCCCTCTGCAGGGGCCTCAGGCAGAAGCCCGAGACCTTCAGCTGGAGGAAAGTCATACTTCTTTGGGGGCCTCGAAAGGAGAGTGGCCGAGCGGCTTACGCTGTGGTTCACATTAATGTAATGATAACGGTGCCACTAATATTATTAATAACGGCTGACGTGTCTCACACACTTACGTGCTGGGCACTGTGCCGAGAGCTCTCTCTGAGCCTCGTCTTGTTTATGAGCAGGAGCCGCTGTCTTCTCACTGACCCGACAAGGAAAGGGAGGCTCACAGAGTTGGCTCCAGGGCACGCACAGCCAGGGTGAAGCCAGGACCTGCACCGGGCACCCTCATGCCAAAGCTTGTGCAGCTGTGGGGACACAAGGACCCGAGTCTAGAGCCGGGCGTGACCTGGCGACCAGGGTACGGCGATGAGCTGTGGCCCCGCCCTGGGTGACGCCCTTGCAGGTGGGCTGGGCGGCGTTGGCCAGGGCTCTTCCCTTGGCGCTCTCCCCAGGAGCTTGTCATTCAAGGGCAGACCAGGCTCTCCCATGAAGGACTAGTCCTCGCCTGCCAGTGAGGGGGCGAGGGAGCTGCCTCTCCCGGCTCTGTCCTCAGGGAGGAAGCGGCGGCCAGGGATGACAGTGAGGTCACCACTCGGCCACCCTGCTGCCTCCCTCAGGAGGGGGAGGGGGCTTGAGGAGAAAGGGTTTGTTCTGGACTCTGCAGGGGGAGGGCAGAGCGTGGGGACCCAGGAGGCAGCTTCGAGAGGGACCCGCAAACCTGAGCTGGACACAAGTCCCCGTGCCCAGTGACTGCAGACCCTCTCAGTGGGACACACACGCCCCCTAGTGGGGGTACAGCAAGAGGGCGGCTGAGAGCATTTTAAGAAGATTTGCTGAGGGACTAGGACCCATGAGCCTGGGTAGGAATGGTCAGTCCCGTCTCTATGTGCACACGTGCGCACACACACACACACACTTACTACCACAGGCCGGAGCCAGCTGACCTAAGCATTAAAAAGAAAGATTTCCTCTATTCCACTGGGCATTGACTTAGACAGCGTATTAGGAGCCTCCGGTGCGCATTGTGGGGCGTGTGCTGGGCGCTGGGAGTGACCCGGTGATGCAGGAGGCAGTGCCTGCCCTCCAGTTAGTACAGGGGCAAGGTCCCCACAGAGGAGGCCCAGTGCTGCCCGCTCCGCAGCTGGCTGGTCATGTGACCCTGCCTGCTCTGGACCGCAATGTCCCCGTCTCAGGAGCATGTGTGGAGCCCGGGTGGGCCGTGCTGGGGACGTCAGGACTACCGCCCCTCCTCGGGAAAACCCCTGTCCAGGGAGATGAAGGGAGGGTGGCCCTCTGGGGCCCACAGAGCCTCCCAATCCACAGAGACACCGTGGGCCGCTCCGAAGGCGCTGACAGACTCGCCTACTCGACGAGCGTTCCGGAGTGCCCGTGTGCCAGCTCCTGTGGGTACACGATGAATTCAGACGTCCTGGCACAGACCAGCAGAATACTGGGCGGAATGTAAGAAACGCGCTGTCGACCACAGGCAGCAGCCAGGACCGGGACCCCAGGACGCCTTGGCGCCCGCCGCAGCCAGCCACGCAGCCACGGGCCTCACCGAGGGGAGGAGACGAGCTCAGAGCTCGGACAGCGTGGCGTTCCCAAGGACGTGCACACAGATCAGTGGGTCCCAACGCAGATGCCACGAAGGCGACTCAACAGAGAAAGGAAAGGCCCCTCCACAGACGACAGGAAGCACTAACCATAAGAGGAAAAATGGATTCATTGGACTTGGTCAAAATTCTTGGAAAGACTGGGAGAAAATATCCGCCAAGCAAACAGCCGAGGAAGGACCTGTATCCAACATATAGAGAGAAATTTTACAATTTAATATAAATAAGACAGCCCATCAAAAGGGGGAGGGTTTTAATAGACATGTCACACAAAAAGTATACATATGGCCAATCAACACAGAGAGATGTTTGACATGGTAAGTCATCAGAGAAATGCAAATCAAACTCTCGAGGCACTACTAATGTTAACCACCAAAAATGGTTTAAATTAAAGACTGACCATAATAGGTGTTGGGCTGGTTTGGGACAACTGTTACATCTGCTTGGGAAGCAAACCAGCTTAGCAGTTTCCTGTGAAGTTATCCATGAGGAATGAAAATTCATGTTCACACAAGGATTTATGCAAAACTGTTCACAGCAGCTTTCGTAATAATAGCTCCAAGCCTGGAAGCAACCCAGATACGCGTCAACAAGTGAGCAGATAAAGACTGTGGTATGTTCACATAATGGAATAATAGTCAGCAATAGAAAGGAAATGAACTACTGATGTAAGCCACAACGTGGATAATTGAGAGAAGCCAGACATAAAAGAATACCCACTGTATGAATCCATTTGTATGAAATTCTAGAACAGGCCAAACTAATCCATAGTGACAGAAAGCAGACCAGTGGTTGCCTGGATACGGAGACTGGCTGCAAAAATGGTAGGAAGGTGCTCTTTGGCGTGACGACATGTCCTAAATTGTGATTGGGGTCGTGGTTGTGTGGGTGTATATGTGTATTGGATTATTGAACTGTACATTTTACACGGATGCAATGGTATGTAATAAAGATGACTTAAAGAGTTAAAAAGAAGCAACACAAGAATGAAGACCTGATCCTTGTCTTGCTCACGGTCGAGTAGAAAAGTCAGACTGGGAAACAAATAATCATAAAAGAGTGAATATTTAAAGAAGTATGTTCAGCCCTAGCCGGTTTGGCTCAGTGGATAGAGTGTCGGCCTGTAGACTGAAGGGTCCCAGGGTCGATTCCGGTCAAGGGCACATGCCTGGATTGCAGGCTCGATCCCCATAGGGAGCCTGCAGGAGGCAGCCGATCGATGCTTCTGTCTCATCACTGATGTTTTTTATCTTTTTCTCCCTCTCCCTTCCTCTCTGAGATGAATAAAAACATATTTAAAAAGAAGCGCGTTCAAATAACAGGAGTTCCGTTTCTTGCCCGATTCCCACGTGCCAGGCCCCTGCGAGGTGCGTCCCCAGCACAATCCTGAAGAGTCTGCTCAGCTTGTGAGATGGAGGAACAGCTGCCGGGCTGCCAACTAGCGGTGCCTGCCGGGCCACCGTGCCCGATGTGAGCAGCCAGCGGCCTGGGATATACCTCCCCTCCTTCACGTTCTTACTAATAGAATTAAAGACCCGCTCCAGGTTAAGAAATGAACATATGCCAAAGACTCCGCTGTCTATTCCTGGGGGTTTCGGACACCATGTCTTCAACCCGGCCAGTGAAGGGAACTCGGTGAGCTGCGCACGTGACCACAGCGGGCACCCTGACTAGATTTCTCCTCTGCACTCAGAGAGGACTCCTGCCCTGTCACTAAACTGTGCGGCTCTTTCCATGTCAATACATATAGGCCTTTACTAAGTAGTGTAATAGCTGGGTAGCAATGCCACCAGATGTAAGACTCCCATGTCCAGACCCCGCCAGCAGCCGAGTGCAATGAAATCACAGCAACATGAACACTTGGTCTCAACAGTTCTGAGCCCTTGCTTGCATTCGGACGTATTCTTTTTAAAAAAATATATTTGTATTGATTTCAGAGAGGAAGGGAGAGGGAGGTAGAAACATCAGTGATGAGAATCACTGGTCGGCTGCCCCCTACTGGGGATTGATCCTGCAACCCAGGCATGTGCCCTGACCGGGAATGGAACTGTGATCTCTTGGTTCATCATGAGGCCCAACCACTGAGCCACACCGGCCAGGCCGAGTTTCCTCTTTAAGTCTGAAATGACAGGGGCTTAGTTTGCAGGGAGAGAGAACCCATTCTTCCTCCCAGTATGATACAAAGTAATGTCTTCAAGGGTAAGACAGAGAAACGTTAACAACCAATTTCACAAGATAGACTTTATTGCTGGGTTCATGATTATTTGTTCAGTACATACTGGGAGCAAAGACAGCGGAATATCAAGTAGGCACGGTGAGGAAATTAACAAAGAAAGAAATGATCATTAAAAAAGACTTCTCTCGCCTCAAAGGGCTCGTAATCAAATGAAGGGAGTCAAACGTAAACAGACGCGAAAACTTGAAAACAAGCACCTGCGACGTATGACCGGACGGACGAATTATCCTGCATTACGGTGCAGAGAATAATCCAGACGAAATACCGCCGAGGGCACAGCTGAAGAGCTGGGAGGATGGGGGGAGAGCAATGAGAAAGGGCTCACATTTAACCTGATTTCCGGGTCCGCGTGGACTCTGGCCCTGGCTCTAGTTGTTGTTTTGCCCTATTGTTGTTTCAAAAATGAGGCCAGGGCAGTTGCCTGAAAAATAACATTCAGAAGTACCAGCGGGTGTTACATTATTCTCTATTCTTTTTCAAAATGTAATTATTTTTCCTTCTCAATACTGGCAGCGGGACCCATGGCACCCCGCTTCGGGGGAATTCAGAGCAGCCCGGCCCCTGGCTCTCGGGCGCCCCCTGCCGCCCGGGCCTCACCGCGCTCGCCCCAACGTGAAAAGCAGCTGAGCGGGGCGGGGAACAATTCTCCGCGATCCTTCCCTCCCCTTCACTAAAGCAACCAACCACGCCCGGTGACCCCTCCCCGCCCCGACTGAAATCCACAGGGCGATTTAGATGAGATCCAGCGGTGCCTCAGTTTCCTCATGGGTCCCCCTCGTGGGGCCCCCTCGAACTTTCTGCGTCCACCACCACCCCCAGCCCTCCCAGCCTCGGTAGCCAAAGCGACCGTCCATCTTCCTTTTCAAACGGCGGGAACTTCACAGATCAGGCCTCCCACCCCGGGAACTCTACTGCCTCTGGTGGTGGCCACCATCTTACCCCCGGCTCCAGGGTCGCGCCGAAAATGCGGCTACCCCCAGCGGCTGTTGTTTTGGACTACGTTTCCCATCAGCCCTTTCGCAACATCGCGAGAGTCCCAGCGAGACCGCCGAGAAGACTTGCGCGCAGGCGCGGCCCCGCCCTCTTCCCGAGGCCGGCCGCGTGGCTGGAAGTCATGGCTCCTTCTGTCCGGGCCCGGTTCGGCGAGCAGCCTCGGGCCTCAGGCCTTTGGCAAGGGTAAGGCTGCGGAAGCGGGAACACGGGGTCTTCTTTGGGCGCCAGCACACGTGGCCTCCCTTTTTCAGGGGCGAAATGGTGACGCCAAACCTCTCATCCTCCTGACAGGGTGGTTGGGAGGATTAGCTAACATGTTGGATGAGAGCCCTGACCGGTTTGGCTCAGTGGCTAGAGCGTCGGCCTGCGGACTGAAGGGTCCCGGGTTCGATTCCGGTCAAGGGCATGTACCTTTGTTGCGGGCACATCCCCAGTGGGGGGTGTGCAGGAGGCAGCTGGTCGATGTTTCTCATCAGTGTTTCTAACAATCTATCCCTCTCCCTTCCTCTCTGTAAAAAATCAATAAGATATATTTATAAAAAAATATTTTTAAAAAAAGATGTTGGATGAGAAAACGCTTTCCAAACGCCGCGAGGTTTTACGGTTGAAGGGAGAGAGCTCAAGCCCGCCTTTGGGGGGAGGGCCCCCCCCCGCGCAGCCCCCTGTGGACTGAGCTTGCAGCCCGGGCCCTGAGGGGGGTCCCGGGTCCGCCCGAGGCGCCGGCAGTGGCAGGTGTTAATTCAGGTCGCCAGTGTTCACGTCTGGACGCCTGACTTCCTCCTCGAGTGCCTGGAGAGCCGCCCCAACCAGATTCTAGAGAATTCTGCATTTAGCCATCGACGGGACCGGAGACTGGAAAGCCGCGTTTCTACAAAGAACCTTACACGGTCATTTTTTCCTTCCCCGCAGGCCTGCCTGTAGCATCTGCGGAGACAGAAGCGGACCTGCAGGTTGAAGCTTAAAAGGACTGGAATGAATGGAGCCCCGAAATGAGTAAGAATGGCGGGGTGCAGGCAGGATCTGGGAGGGTACCAGGAATGAGAAAGCCGAGATGGTGGGGAGGCCCCTCACATACAGCCGTCTAATACTCCGCCTCGCACTTGATTGGGAAGTTGAACTTCAGAATAAGGTCCATTCTGTGCACAAATGCTGGCATACATCTAGCATCCGGAAGTGAGGGGTCTGTGCCAGTGTGCCGTGGGGGCCGCTAGGTGTCGCTGTTTGAAACTTAGTGGAAACCATTGCATGGGGGCGTGAAGGGAGCCTTGGAAAGGGGAGTCGGCTGGCTGGGGTTTAGAAGTGTGGGTTACAGCGGAGCTGAGGATGATTTAAAGTTATCCCTGTCGGAAAGGGCTTCCTCTGTGAAGAGTTCTGACCTGCTGAGGCTCAGCTGTGTAAACGCCAGTCTTGAGAATAAATGCCTGACCATTGTTCCTAGTAGAATGAGACCTATGTTACCCCATTTCTCCTTCGGGCTAAAGGTGTTGGCTGTGGGCTTTGAGAAGTCACGTGAGAACCATCATCTTCAGATGCTGAGTGTAAGGATCTTCGTGATGGAGATTTCTGTAAACGGTAAGGTTTTTAGCTCTTTCACTGACTTGTGTAGGTCACGACCTCTTTTAAGGTTTGGTCGGCTAGATCTGGGAGATGTGTGGGTCTTTCCGGGTTGTCACTGCCCAGCTAAGGGAAGTAAGTAAGGAACTCTTTGCTATGCTCCTTGCCAAGCAGTCTCACCCACAGTATTTGTTACAACTGTTGTGAGAATTAGGTTAGACCAGTGGTTCTCAGCTGGGGGCAGGCGGTGTGGCTGGGATCCGGTGGGGGCTGCTCAGTGTTCTGCAAAGCACAAGTCAGCGCCCGCACAAAAGCACTGTCCACCCAGGATGTCCGTAGAGCTGAGATTGTAACCCTGTATCAGACCAGCTTGAGTGATTTGAGCTCTAGCCTCTGCCGGTCCCAGATAACCACACAGCCTTATTCATTCATTTGCAAAGCAGGGTCAGTGCTTCCCAGACCTGTCTGTGTGACAGAACCACCTACGAAGTGTTACAATATACACATTCCTGGACCCCACCTCCAGCCCTGGATGCGTGGGCCCAAGAATCACGCGTGGCAGTGTGGGCGCAGGCACGGAGGACTAGATGATGGGATCTACTTTCAGCCCCGATTTTTGTTACAGCGAGATTATAGGACTGGCTGTGTTTAACCAGCTCTCGGGGCAGATCCATAATCCTCTGTCTTAAAAAACAGAAAGCCACATGCTTGCTCTGCACAGAGAGGAGTGAGAGAGAAACGGCTTCCTGGCCTCAGGCACCGTTTGTGGTGCCTAAAGGAGTAATCTGCACTTAACTGACACAGGACAGACCCTTAGACTATATACCCCCCGGGCGCAGCTGTAAGACACGTGGTGCTGAGGGAGACCCTGCCTTTCAAAGGACAGGAACTGCCCTGGCCAGTCTGGCTCATTGGATAGAGTGTTGGCTCTCAGACCAAACGGTCTCAGGTTCGACTCCTGGTCAAGGGCACGTACCTTGGTTGAAGGCTCGATCTCCGGCCCTGATTGGGGTGCATGCAAGGAGGCAACCACTCAACCTGTCTTTCTCACATCGATATTTTTCTCTCCCCCGCCCCCCTAAAAATCAATGGAAGAATGTTCCCAGGGGAGGATTATCAAAAAATAAAAGCATGAACTGTCGATGTGTCAGGTCTGGACACTGGGTACATCTAGCACTAGATATGGTCAGGTTTTGCCCTTGAGGGAAAGTACCTTCTAATCCAGTAGATTTCGTTGAATGAGCGTTCTCACAAGGGGAGTAAAGCAGAGTTTGGTGAGAAAAATAGTTGCATGTGCTGTGGGCTGGCAGATTGGTGGGAGCCGAGTCCGTGATGATGAGTTATCCCTGTCTGAAGGCAAAGAGGCCTTCAGTGTGGAATTTGGATGTCTGAGACTCCGTTTCCCAAGCTTCTTATAGATAATTAGGCCTGGTTGGAAAGTGAGTTTCTTGAGTCGGTTTTTCTTTGCAATTTCTCCTCGCCAGGGGCGGTCCAGCCTTGGTTTCGGACCCGCGACGGACCCTCCAGGAGAAGCCTCTACGCGGCAGTAAGTGGCCCTGGGCCTAGAGTGGGGTTTTTTACGGACGAAACGACTTTCTGCACAGGCTTGGGGTGATCGTTTTGCTTCCCTGCCCGGGACTTGGGGTTCTGCTAAGTGGCAAGGAGACTAACACAGGTGTTTTCTTTGTCAGATGCCTGCGGTGTGAGGCACAGAACTGAGCTGCTTTGCCCGAAGCAAGTGAAACGGTTCCTCCCGTTGTAAGTTCCTGTTTCCGTCTCACCCGACTTTGTCCCCAAGAAGCCCCCAAGCCTATGATGGTTCGTTATCCCTGTCTGAACCTCTCACTGAGGGAGAACAGTCTGTTCTGAGGCTGGCGGTGGCTGGGCCCTGTGCTCTTACAAGTTCCGGTTTTATCAGGGATCAATCACACTGAATGGATTCCAAAGGAAACTGGATACCCGTGGGGCCCCAGGCCAGCGCCTCAGCTCTCTGCAGCTTGAAGGCCAATGGCGTGGCTGCCGTCACGCTTTAGGCCCCTGGATTAATGTCTCTGAGGGACGGGCTATGTGAGAGATGGCAGAACTGGGCAGTGGCCAGGATTTGGCTTAGGGTCTTGTGGAACAAGAGTGCTTGTCACATCTTTCAAGAAATCGGAGGGAGTCAGTGCCTGCAGCTGTGCAGGGAGAGTCCTGGGGCCGCTGGCCTCTCGCCTTTGCCCCGGGGCCTGCCCTAACTTCTATCACGTGTCCCAGGTGCTTAGCACCAGGTCTCCTAAGGTTGGCTCAGATCGCGCCGGAAAGGCATGACTGGCATGTGGGCAGGAAGGGATCAGTGGCTTGGACATGGCTTAGTGCCAGCTTGAAGTGGCACCGCTTGAAAGTGGGGTGTGTTTGGGCTCTTTATATTCAAGGCCACATGTGTGTTTGGTCACCATGGAAGCTATATTTGGGGTGAGGTTTGGTGAACCTGAAAACTGGCCCCAGCAGCTTACAGCCCAACAAACTGAAAGGGCATGTTACTAAATGGGGAAACCTCACAAGTTTTACATCTGGAGCAGGTGATGCAAATGTCCCTGGTGCTTTGTGGCTGGTCTTGACTGGCCACTTCCCAAACACTGCTGCCCCCTCCCCCTCCAACACGGTCTCCTGAAAACAAGCTGCCCATCATCTGGGGGCCTCACCGGCCATGGAACTACCTGACGGCACCCATCGTGCCTTCATGCACAGGGGCGTCCTGGGTTTGAACGAGCACCTCTGTGGCTGCCTTTTCTCTAACTTGGTGGATTCTTTAAAGTCAGTCTGAGTCAGTCAGTCTGTCGGCTGTTGTGTCACATGATTCTCTGGTTTTACAGGTGACCTCCCAGTTGTGCCGGCCGGATCCGCGCAGCCTCTGTTGCTAATGTTAATGCCTGGAAAGTGTTTCTCCCTGAGGAGAATCCTTTCAGAGCTCTGTGGACTTCATCTTCAAAAATAGCCAGATGATTCGAGAGCAAATGAGTTTATCCCAGAAAATTAGTGAAATTGGGGTATAACTAAGAACATTGGGAAGCTGCAGTGTGGGGGTCGATATTGGTTACACGTGTGTTGGCGGGACTGCAGTGACGGTGGATGGAGGTAATTAACATGTGCTGAGTGTGCTCTTGCGGGAAGCAGAGGCTCCGCCTAGAAAAACATTTCTCAGAGTGGAATTCTTAAGGCAATGTGTCTTGGGCTTAACTTTTGAAGCACAAATAAACATTTTCAAATGACGGGCATTGTGGGTTTCAGATGGAGACCCACACAACAACAGTATATTGTGACTCAGTAACATTCCTTGGTAAATGAGTTTCATAGACTAATAGTTGGGTTTAACGGTAACCAGGATGCAATCAGATGTGTTGGGGTGAAGTTGATTTTATGCCCCTTTAATGGGTGGCCACAGGCCGGGTCCTGGTCCCTGGGGGACGGGTCGTTGCTGCCTGGGGAAGGCTGCCTACCAGCCAGCCGTGGAGACCCCCAGCCCCGCACAGTGCGGGCATCAGACTGTCCTGGAAGCTGCCTGGTTGCTGGGGGGTTGCGGGGGATGGTGACTGGTGGTGTGGCGGGGGGATCCCAGGGCTTAAGGGCTGGGCAGTGATAGCTTGGCTTCCAGTAGGAGCCTATATAATGCCTAAGTGAAACTGCCTATCAATTAAGTTCAAATTGTGGCACCATGATGATCAATACAGAGTAAGGGGTTTCATTACAGGATGCCATCCTTTTGGTGGCAAGGTGGCAATATATCTGTAACGGGCATCCCCTCAGATGGGGGGGCAACCTTCTGTGCACTCGGCCCCGTCAAATACCAGAACCTTCCCGTGGTTCTGGAGTTCTCTGGTCTCCACGCTACACCCCTGCATGGTATCACGGCGTGCTACTTCCACCTCAACACACAACGAAGACGGCCATCCATCATTTATGCAATTACCTGGTTTCAGATTACATTCTGCCTTTTGCGCTCCCTCTTTCTCATGGCGCTCATGTATGTCGGTCATGGTCTAGAAAGGTAGACGTGTCCTTGAGCTGAATTGCCTTGGAGGTTGCATGTTCGCGGGAGGACTGGCTGGGAGTGTGCAGGTGCTCGTGATGGAGTGTGGCTGAGTCCTCCATTGACTTCCCAGTGCTGCTCAGCACCTGTTGGTCTTGAGGCTCAGCTCTTGGGAGTGTTCTCTTCCGTTTTAAACAAAGCCAGTGGGACAGTCCATTCTCCCTTGACCCAGGGGGTGTCTGTCTCAGACGTGGGGGGCTTTCTTGCATGAACCAAGGGCAAGATAGGGTGTTTCACAATGAACAGGCTTCAGTGGTAGTCAGACACCCACCTCAGTGTCACCTGAGGGAAGGAGTGGGTCTCGGGGAGTTGGCTTCGGCCCTTTGAAGGGGACTGGCCCCCAGCTCAGCAAGAATCAAGCTCGGTGCTGGTACAGCTGCAGGACGCCGGCCTTGTGCAGGTCCCACCACAGAGCTGCCTCCAGGGACAGATCGTGATTTGCATAGAATACCAGTGGCTGCTTAACTCGATCGAAGTAGTGGTCGGAAAACTTCCGGTAGTTACTTGTGATGAATCCATAGGCACTAACCTGGACAAAGATGGGCATTGAGCTGCTGCGTGCAGACTCATGTCAAGTGACATGGATTCAGGAAAGCCCAGTCCTGCCCCCCGCCCCCCGCCTTATGCCTGTGAAGATGCAGGTGAACGGGTGCAGCTCATAAGTGAAGTGCGACTCCTGCTGTACAGCAGGGACGAGGTGTGGGGCCAGAGCCCTGTGGCCTCAGTGGGGGTCACTGCCTGCCTTTGAAAACGGCTGAGTCTTCCCTGTGGCTCCAATGGAACGCCCCACCCACCTCTAAAGTGTCCCCATCAATGCGTGTCCCCGCCCAGGTCTGGAGAAGGCTGCTTTCAGAAGAGCAGTTTGTAATGTGTCTTGGATGCTGCATAGAATGGCTGCCCTGGGACAAGGGCGTGAAAGAAGGAAGTGTGGGCAGGGGCTGGCCCCCAAAGGACCCTGGGTATTGGATGCGACTCTCCCCTGCCTTCCCTAGACCCCTCCTGCAGCCGGGGGATCAGGTCTGAGGTGCCGCCTCGTGTGGGCTCTGGGGTAAGTCCGGTTCCATCCACACCTGGACTCTGCGGCTGTGGATTCCCGAGAGGCCGCTTACCTGGTCACAGGTATGTAACGCTGTCAGCAGCATGAGGGCCCCAGTACTAGGCATATATAAGTCTTTAAATTTTGAGATAATCCGCTTTGATTTCAAAAACCTGGAAGCAAAACGGCATCGAAACTCAGACATTTAGGTCTTGCACAGCAGCTTGGTAGTTACGCCATTACAGTGACCGACTCGGAAAGGCCAGGCAGTTCCTGGCCCTTCTCCCATCAGGTCTCTTCTTGGGGAAACTGATCCTAAAGACCACAGTCTCCTTTGATTGACCCACCCCCTTAGATGACGGGGTGAGGAAGGGGAGCGGGCCCATCCACAGGGGAACCTGCTTCCTCCTAGCAGCCTGCATCCAGCCTGGCTTGTGCCACCTCCTGCCTCCACCCTGGGCTACTGAGTAACCACAGCGCTAGGGCACAGGCGGCCTGCGTTTAGTCTGAGACCTAAGTTCCTCCCTATCCCCACACTCCTGGCCAAACAGGAACCACAGAGGCCCTGTGACTGGAGTCACTGGTGAGGTAGCACAAGAGTGACACCCCCTCCCCCATTGGTGACCACAGGCCCTGGCCTCAGCCCTGGATTCACACCGAGCTCCTCCGGCAGACCTGGCCTCAGCGTGTCCTCTGCACGTGGCTGTGACTGCTGGGCCCCCGCTGCCCAGGCCCACCTGGACCCTCACCGCTCCCGGGGTGCTCGCCTCGGCTGCAGCAGCTTTCTCACCCAGCTGCTGCACTAGTGACCCTTTAAAGGGCCTGGTTCATATCAACCTATGAACCAGGAGGTCACGGTTTAATTCCGGTCAGGGCACGTGCCCGGGTTGCAGGCTAGATCCCCAGTGGGGGGCAGGAGGCAGCTGATCAGTGATTCTCCCTCTCCCACTCTCTCTGAAATCAATAAGAATACATTTAAAAATAAAGGGCCAATCTTGGCTGCAGGGGTGTCCTGTGCATTACAGGCTGTTCAGCAGCAGCCCTGGCCTCTACGTACTAGTGGTGCTTGCACTCGCCTAGTGCCAACCAAAATGTTTCCAGGTGGACCAGTGGCCCTGCCCCGCCACGGAGAACCACGGGCAGGGACACCGAATGAGATCAGGTCTTGTTCCCTGGCTCCTCCCTGTGCTCACCTTAAGCCTGAAGATGGTGGCAGCTCAGCTTCCGCTACTGCCCCACACCTCATGGTAGCCCACACCCAGCCTGTGCCTTTATAAACAGCCCTGGCGCCCCGTCGGCGTGGCTCAGTGGCTGAATGTCGACCTATGAACCATGAGGTCTCGGTTCGATTCTTGGTCAGGGCACATGCCAGGTTGCAGGCTAGATCCCCAATGGGGGGTGTGCAGGTGGCAGCCAATCAATGATTCTCTCCCATGGATGTTTCTCTCTCCCTTCCTCTCTGAAATCAGTAAGTTGGTTTTTTTTTAAATAAACAAACAGCCCTGGCAAATCAACCTTGAGGGTTTCCCGTTCCCCTGATTGGTGCCCACCACCTCCATCGAGGTGCTGAAGTAGCTAAACCAATGACAAGGCTTTGGCACCTGCTTGGCGTGTGGCCCTGGCTCGGTTAGAGCAGATGGGCCTGAAGGGAAGGCCGGCAGTGCGGGGGCGCTGCCACCCCGACCACCTACCTCTCCGTCAGGTAGCTGATGAAGGCTGGATGGAGTAGCTTGAATTTGCTGGCAGAGGCTTCTGGTCCGAAATAGGTCTGAGGCCTATTTTGGGAGGAAGCGGACGGAGCGGTTCAGGCTCTCGTACTGCATGGAGAGGTAGCCGCCCGAGCGGCGGCGGGGCAGGGAGCGGTAGTAGAAGCGCGGCTGCGAGTAGTAGCGGGAGAAGGGCGTGTAGAAGGTGGCGGGCAGCACCGAGGGCACCACCGGCGGCTTGGAGCCCACCAGCACGTCGATGGGCAGCTTGTAGGTGAGCGAGCACGGGGGCGTGAACAGGTTGGGAGGCGTCGGGAAGTTGTTGATGGCGTTGGGGTAGTGGGGCGGGGGCTGGAGGAGAGGGAGGTAGAGGGACCTCGGGGCGCCGGGTGCGCGGGGGGGACTGGGGGGGCTGGCACAGGGGCAATGCAGACGTGGGGGGCTGGTAGAAGGGGGGCTCCCTCATGAAGCGGGGCACGTACGGGGTGATCTGGGACGGGATACCTGGAATGGACCCGATGTAGGAGCCCGAACCCATAGGGCTGTAGGAGGGGGACCTGGAGGAGCGCCCGGGGGGCGTCTGGGAGTTGGGGGGCGTCAGGGAGTTGTTCCGGGAGGCAGGTTTCAGGCCAGACTGGGAGGGAGACTTGGAGGCGGGGGGAGTGGCGGTTGGGGGAGATGCTCGAGACACGTGTTGGGAATGAGGGCTGGGGTTCAGGGAGGGAGCCCGGGAGGGGGGCTGCGAGGGGGAGGGGGTAGGAGGGTGGGAGGGCGGGCGGGAGGAGGACCGGGTGGGGGTCGGGGACGGGGCTGAACCACCCGAGCTGGTGTAGAACATGGTTGGCAGGGCTGCTGTTGTGGTTGGT